>NC_091958.1:49701174-50001174 GCF_031021105.1 Erythrolamprus reginae
TCAGAACAAAGGCGGTAAGTGGCAACAATTTTTTGCGCAAGGCTGCAAAAGATAAGAAGGAGATGTTCTCATTCCTGAAGCCAAAATACCAAGCAGAAAAAGAAGGGTAAATATCTATATGAGTGACAGAACCTGCGGTTCAAAGAGGGTTAGAAACATAGAAGACTGACGGCACAAAAAGACCTCATGGTCCATCTAGTCTGCCCTTATACTATTTCCTGTATTTTATCTTACAATGGATATATGTTTATCCCAGGCATGTTTAACTTCAGTTACTGTGGATTTATCTACCACGTCTGCTGGAAGTTTGTTCCAAGGATCTACTACTCTTTCAGTAAAATAATATTTTCTCACATTGCTTTTGATCTTTCCCCCAACTAACTTCAGATTGTGTCCCCTTGTTCTTGTGTTCACTTTCCTATTAAAAACACTTCCCTCCTGAACCTTATTTAACCATTTAACATATTTAAATGTTTTGATCATGTCCCCCCTTTTCCTTCTGTCCTCCAGACTATACAGATTGAGTTCATGAAGTCTTTCCTGATACGTTTTATGCTTAAGACCTTCCACCATTCTTGTAGCCCGTCTTTGGACCCGCTCAATTTTGTCAATATCGTTTTGTAGATGAGGTCTCCAGAACTGGACACAGTATTCCAAATGTGGTCTCACCAGCGCTCTATATAAGGGGATCACAATCTCCCTCTTCCTGCTTGTTATACCTCTAGCTATGCAGCCAAGCATCCTACTTGCTTTTCCTACCGCCCGACCACACTGCTCACCCATTTTTAGACTGTCAGAAATCACTACCCCTAAATCCTTCTCTTCTGAAGTTTTTGCTAACGCAGAACTGCCAATACAATACTCAGATTGAGTATTCCTTTTCCCCAAGTGCATTACTTGAGTAGTTTACGAAAGACAGGGAGGGTGGGGGCAATTCTAATCTCCGGGGGGGAGTTGGTTCCAGAGGGCTGGGGCCACCACAGAGAAGGCTCTTCCCGTGGGGCCCGCCAAATGACATTGTTTAGTCGACGGGACCCTTATCGGTCGCTGGGATTTGTGCGGTAGCAGGCGGTTCCAGAGGTAATCTGGTCCAATGCCATGTAGGGCTTTAAAGGTCATGACCAACACTTTGAATTGTGACCGGAAACTGATCGGCAGCCAATGCAAGCCAAAACAAACTAAATCCTGATTCCCTTGAATTCTACTGACCCTTCTCTAATTCTAAGCAAGTGCCAACCATAAGTTGAGAAGATTCCTATGCACAGACTTTTAGAAATAGATCAGTTTAACCTGGATCTTTACACCTGGACCTGGTCTGTCCTGCCTGACATTACACACATCACTACATTTATTTCATTTGTAAAATTTAACATGGCAAAAAGCGTAATAGTTATCGTTTATAGTTTCTTAGATTTGCATGCTGCCCCTCTCCGAAGACTCGGGGCGGCTCACAGCATAAGAGTAATACAATACATTACAAATCTAACAATAAAAAATTAAATTCATTTAAGAAGGCATTAATAACATAATCAAACCCCTAACTATGCAGTCATACACATTCAACCTAATCTATCATACCGTAATGCCAAAAACATAATAAAAAGGGGGAAAGATGGTAATTATCCCCACGCCTGGCGACAAAAGTGGGTCTTCAGCATTTTACAGTAGATGGGGCTATTCGAATCTCTGGAGGGAGTTGATTCCAGAGGGCCGGTGCCACCACAGAGAAGGCTCTTCCCCTGGGTCCCACCAGCCGGCATTGTTTGGTTGGCCGGCCCTGGAGAAGGCCAACTCTGTGGGACCTAATCGGCCGCTGGGATTCGTGCAGCAGGAGGCGGTCTCGGAGATATTCTGGTCCGATGCCATGTAGGGCTTTATAGGTCATAAGCAACACTTTGAATTGTGGCCGGAAACTGATCGGCAGCCAGTGCAGGCCGCGGAGTGTTGGTGAAATGTGGGCAGACCTTGGAAGCCCCATGATGGCTCTCGCGGCCGCGTTCTGCACGATCTGAAGTGTGCAATAAAAACAAATATATAAGTATGCAATAGTGGTTTGGAAACCTTGGAATGAGAAAATATTAGGAGAAAACCCTAACAATAACATTTTATATCCTAAAATAGATATAACGTTCAGGAACGTTATATGATTGAATCATTTATAAACATGACAACAATGTAAACGATCAGTTTTTCTTCTTATTAATGGGGTGACATTGACTACAGTTCTAATGACTGGAATTTATTACTACGTTAGCCTGTGGCTGCAATTAAAAATAAGAAATTAATCACGCTAATCACTCTGTTTGGTATTTTAACATTTCATTCATCAAAAAAAAATAGTGTTATTCAGCATTGTAGCTAGAAAGAGGAAAGCTAGAAACTTGAAAGCAACTCTGAAAACACAAAATAATAATACTGAGTCGGTATAGAAGTCAAACTAAATATCTGGATGGGATTTTTTTGTATGAGAAGAGTATGAAAATGTGTCCTTTTAAAAAAAAAAGGCAGTGGATTTATTTTGTAAAAATGCAGCTTCACCTACCTTCTGGAATCAAGAAATCCCATCGAATAAAGTGAAATTTCACCAATCAAAGCATAATCTGGGACCATCATGGCGACTGTTCGGAATAAAGCCTTAAAAAAAATATAACACGCATCTTGAAGAGAATATAAAGGAGAAAATTCCAAATTTTTCCTTATGACTCCTGCAATAGATTCCTTCAGCATTTTGTCCTAGTACGTATTCACTAATAGAAAGGACAATCATTTTGCTGGATGGCATAAAGTTTCTGTCTTGAGCGGGAGGGAGTGGGAGGTCAGACTAGAAGACTTCCAAGGTCCCTTCCAGCTCTAGAATTCTATAGAAACATAGAAACATAGAAGTCTGACAGCAGAAAAAGACCTCATGGTCCATCTAGTCTGCCCTTATACTATTTTCTGTATTTTATCTTAGGATGGATATATGTTTATCCCAGGCATGTTTAAATTCAGTTCCTGTGGATTTACCAACCACGTCTGCTGGATGTTTGTTCCAAGGATCTACTACTCTTTCAGTAAAATAATATTTTCTCATGTTGCTTTTGATCTTTCCCCCAACTAACTTCAGATTGTGTCCCCTTGTTCTTGTGTTCACTTTCCTATTAAAAACACTTCCCTCCTGGACCTTATTTAACCCTTTAACATATTTGAATGTTTCAATCATGTCCCCTCTTTTCCTTCTGTCCTCCAGACTATACAGATTGAGTTCATGAAGTCTTTCCTGATACGTTTTATGCTTAAGACCTTCCACCATTCTTGTAGCCTTTCTTTGGACCCGTTCAATTTTGTCAATATCTTTTTGTAGGTGAGGTCTCCAGAACTGAACACAGTATTCCAAATGTGGTCTCACCAGCATTCTATATAGCACATTCTATGACTCTATGATTCTAGCTGTAGATATATTGGCTGGAAGGTTTGAGGATTTTGATACAAGCTCTGGAGATATGAGATGCTAAAAGAAAAATGCCAGGTAGCCTGTCTGCAGAGTGTGTTTTTCATGATGGCTAGGGAATTCTGGGAGTTGAAACCTACATATCTTAAAAGTTGCTAAAAGCATCAGACTGGTGAGAGCAAGGTCTCTACAGTGGTACCTCTACCTAAGAACGCCTTTACTTACGACCTTTTCTAGATAAGAACTGGGCGTTCAAGATTTGTCTCTTCTCAAGAACCATTTTCAACTTGCAAAAGCGAGCCTCCGAAACTGTAACTGGAAAAGGCAGGGAGAAGCCTCCGTGGGGCCTCCCTAGGAATCTCCTGGGAGGAAACAGGGCCTCCACCCTCCTTGTGGTTTCCCCAACTATTATTATTTTTTATTATTATTATTATTTATTAGATTTGTATGCCGCCCTACTCCGTAGACTCGGGGCGGCTCACAACAATAACAAAGACAATGTAAGAACAAATCTAATAATTTAAAAAACACTAAAAACCCCATTATTAAAAACAAACATACACACAAACATACCATGTATAAACTGTATAGGCCCGGGGGAGATGTCTCAGTTCCCCCATGCCTGACGGCAGAGATGGGTCTTAAGAACTTTACGAAAGGCAAGGAGGGTGGGGGCAGTTCTGATCTCCGGGGGGAGCTGGTTCCAGAGGGTCGGGGCCAGCACAGAGAAGGCTCTTCTCCTGGGTCCCGCCAAACGACATTGTTTAGTCGACGGGACCCGGAGAAGGCCAACTCTGTGGGACCTAACCGGTCGCTGGGATTACACGCATTATTTATGCATGGTATGCTAGTATGTATGATTGGTTTCTAAATTGGGGTTTTTAAATTAACTTAAATATTAGATTTGTTTACATTGTATTATTATTGCTGTGCGCCACCCCAAGTCTGCGGAGAGGGGCGGCATACAAATCTGATTAATAAATAAATAAATAAATAAATTATTTGCTTTTACATTGATTCCTATGGGAAAAATTGTTTCTTCTTACAAACTTTTCTACTTAAGAACCTGGCCACAGAACGAATTAAGTTCGTGAGTAGAGGTACCACTGTATTTCATAGGAACTATCCAAGGTCCTGAAATATAACTAACTCTCCCTTCTTCTTTGGATTTCCGAATTCTGTTTCTTTACTCCAATCATGGTTTCTTAACTTCCTCAGGAAAGACCCTGGGGTTCACCTTGAGGTTATCCGGAAGTTCAGCCCGGCCAGCATAACCTGGATTCATGGTGATGAATACTGCACAAGTTGGATTAAGAGAAATTTCCGTGCCTTCGAAGAGAAACGTCCGTAGCTTGCGAATAATAGCCTGTTGAATACTGAGAATCTGTTGTGCTACCACAGAGAGCACTTCAACCTAGGAAAATTGGGATTTAAAAGCTTTAGGTTTATACCAGTGCAAAAATCCATCTAATGAGAGTGATTTGATTTGATTTATTGGATTTATATGCCGCCCCTCTCTGCAAACTCGGGGCGGCTCACAACAATGGTAAAAACAATACATAATAACAAATCTAATATTTAGCAATCCAATTACAATTTTAAGCTAAAAAATTCATAAAAACAACCCCAGAATATTAAAAAAACAAGCACACAATCAATCTAACACCAAAACAACATAGGCAAGGGGGAGATGTTTCGGTTCCCCCATGCCTGACGGCAGAGGTGGGTTTTAAGGAGTTTGCAAAAGGCAAGGAGGGTGGGGGCAATCCTAATCTCAGGGGGGAGCTGGTTCCAGAGGGTTGGAGCCACCACAGAGAAGGCTCTTCCCCTGGGTCCCGCCAGACGACATTGTTTAGTTGACGGGACCCGGTGAAGGCCAACTCTGTGGGACCAAACCGGTCGCTGGGATTCGTGCGGCAGAGTATAAGAGCTGGGGTGGCACAGCAGGTAGAGTGCTGTACTGCACACCACTGAAGCTGACTGCTAGATCTGTAGGTCAGCGGTTCAAATCTCATCACTGGCTCAAAGTTGACTCAGCCTTCCATCCTTCCGAGTTAGGTAAAATGAGGACAAGGATTGTGGAGGCAATATGCTGGCTCTGTTAAAAAGTGCTATTGCTAACATGTTGTAAGCCGCCCTGAGCCTAAGGACAAGGGCAGCATAAAAATTGAATAAATAAATAAAAATAATAAGAGTCTGATCTAGGTCAGGTGTCTCCAACCTTAGAAGCTTTCAGATTTGTGAACTTCAACTCCCAGAATTCCTCAGCCAGCCATGCAGAGGAATTCTGGGAGTTGAAGTCCACAAATCGTAAACTAGCCAAAACGAGACTTTTGCATTGGAGGGTCTAGATAACAAGAGCTATTTACACGCTGGACAGGCCATGTTGCAAGGATGCCAAACCACCACATCCCTGAACAGCTCCTCTATGGCGAGCTGTCTCAAGGAAAGCGATCACACGGGGGACAAAGGAAGCAATACAAAGAGTTGTGGTTAGCTCTGGCCCAGCTTCTGCCCCAAGGACTGTGGATGTGGGGGAGAGATCCACATGCTGCAGGCCTGTTTTGCCCCCGGTGGAATCTGCTGATGAAGGCTCCTCTGACCAAGAAGACATGAGTGACAGGGAGGAGGAGAGTGTGGCAGACAGCTCAGAAGGAGATCAATTATCTAGCTCCTCCTTGGATTCAGAACAAGAGTTAATGATACAGCCACGCATGCGGAGAGCGATGCATAGGCAGCAACAACTGAGAGATTTTAATCAAAGAAAATGAGGCCACCTGTGGTTGGGTGGGGCTGTGGTCATTAGTGAGGCTGCTATAAAGAGCAGCCTGTGGGTTTGGCCATTGTGGAGGATTATCTGATCCTTGTGTTTCGTGACTGCTTTACTGACTTTGACTTTTTGTGTGCTGATTTTCCCTCGCTTTGAAACTAAACCAGAGCAAAGTGTGTTTCACTTTGTGAAAGAAGAAGGACTGTGAATTGCCTCACAGCTGCAAGATAAGTCTCACAGAACTGATAAGGGATTTGTACAAATTACCAGTTTGTTTGGAGACCAGTGCTCTTTGCTATACCAAAAGAGGGCTTGGTTTAAGTGAATTTTCATTATAAAGAACATAGTTTTGAATTTTCAAATGTGTGTGTGTCTGAAATTTGTACCTGTGAATTTTTGGGAGGAGTCTACCAGAGAGCCCGACAGAACACAAAGACATACTGAAAGCCTCTTTCAAGTCCCTAGATGTTGACACCACCTCCTGGGAAACTCTGGCACAAGATCGATCGACATGGCACACGTTGATCCGCCAAGGTTGCCAGACATTTGAAGGCAGAAGGACAACTCCTGCTACGTAGAGTACCTCCCAGAGGCCAATTAGAGCATACAGAGTTGGCCTCCTCCAGGTCCATTCTGCTAAACAATGCAGGTTGGTGGCACCCCAGGGGAGGGCCTTCTCTGTTGCTGCCCCGGCTTTATGGAATCAACTCCCCACCCTCCGAAGTCCATATGGCCCCCACCCCGCTGGCTTTTCGTAAGACCACGAAGACCTGGCTATGCCGGCAGGCTTGGAGACCCTAAACTAACCACTAGCTTGTCCATGTGTATGAACCGGTATGAATGACTAGTACGTGTGCTGCTGAACGGTTTTAAGTTTTAATTAGGGCTTTAGAAATTAATTTGTTTTTTTGTCTTGACTTCTTTTTATTGTTATTGTTACTTGTATTTTACACTGTTGTGAGCCGCTTTGAGTCCTTCGTGATTGGGCGGCACAGAAGTCAAGTTAATAAATAAATAAATAACCACAGCACAAAAGAAGTGAGCAGTCCGCAAAGCCAGAGCTACAAATGCTGCAACAGTGGTACCCGCACATGTCTACCTGATATGTGGTGGAACATTTTGTGCTCGTATAGGCCTTACCAGCCACCTGGAAAAACACCGCGACAACACAACTCGCTAGATGTCAAGGTCCTCTTGGAAAATTTATTTATTTATTTTATTTATTTATTGGATTTGTATGCCGCCCCTCTCCGTAGACTCGGGGCGGCTAACAACAATGATAAAAAACAGCATGTAACAATCCAATTAATGAAACAACTAAAAACCTTTATTATAAAACCAAACATACACACAAACGTACCATGTATAACTTGTAATGGCCTAGGGGGAAGGAATATCTTAACTCCCCCATGCCTGGCGGCATAAGTGAGTCTTGAGTAGTTTACGAAAGACAGGGAGGGTGGGGGAAATTCTAATCTCCGGGGGGGAGTTGGTTCCAGAGGGAGAAAGAGAAATGAGGGAGAAACATGAATTACAGTACCTCAATTCTGTTGAACTCATCAAAGCAGGCCCAAGCTCCAGCCTGTGCTAGTCCTTTAAAGAATTTTCCCATCGCTTTGTAATCAAGACCATCTGAGCAATTGAAGACCACACACTGAAACACATAACAGCATATTTCATTGTATGTTTCCACTTTTCCCCAACAAAGCTGGCCAAGGCAATGCTCTTCAAAACTCAGCAACTTTTACAGGTACAAAAGTTCCCCATAAGTCTATAACCAGAGATGGATTTATCAAAATGTCTAAAGCAAACATCCTCCTGATTCACAGGAAGATAAAAGAAATCGACTTCAGCTTCAACCACAACAACACAAGAGCACACAACAGATTTAAACTTAATATTAACCGCTCCAAACTTGACTGTAAAAAATATGACTTCAGTAACCGAGTTGTCAAAGCGTGGAACTCATTACCGGACTCCATAGTGTCATCCCCAAACCCTCAACACTTTACCCTTAGATTATCTACGGTTGACCTATCCAGATTCCTAAGAGGTCAGTAAGGGGTGAGTACAAGTGCACTAGAGTGCCTTCTGTCCCCTGTCCTATTGCTGTACCTTTCTTCTATTCCTATATCTCTTCTTCTATTCTTTCATTGATATGTTCTATTACTATATCTTCTTTTCTATTCTTTCATAGATATATATTACTATGAGTAATCTCTTCTATAACCTTCATCATGTATTTTACTATGTGTATATAGATATATACCCACTAAAACCCTCAATGTGTATTGGACAAAATAAATAAATAAATAAAATAAATAAATAAAAAGAGGAAGAAACCCATTCATTTATTCATTGCACGGTTCTGTTGCTAGAGCTCTTCTAACAATGTCTTGTTTCTTGGTCTGAGCTATCTTGTAGGGTTGACCTAATCTTTCTCCTCCCCTCAACAGTTGCAGAGGGCATTGCACAGACTGCGCTTGAGAGGTCAAGGCTGTAATCATTGCAGCTAAAAGTCAGCACGCCCCATAAATATTGCGGATACATAAACACACGCATCCAATGGCTATTTTTCCCTATGACATATGGAGCAGGAGGAGGAGGAGGAAGATAAAAAGAAGGAACAGAAAGAAAAGAAGGAGCAGGGGGAGAGAAGAAGGAGGAGAAGAAGGAAGATGAAAAGAAGAGAAAGGAGAGAAAAAGAAGCAAAGGAGGAGGAGAAAAGAGAACAGAGAGAAGGAGAAAAGAGGAGGAGAAGGAGAAGAAGAAGGAGGAAGAGAAAAAAAAGATGATGATGATTTTGGATTCCTTTGGTACCTGCTTAGCCAAAGCTTTGGCTAGATCCTTAGTAGTTTCTGTTTTCCCGGTACCAGCTGGTCCTTCGGGAGCTCCTCCTAGATTTAATTTCAAAGCTCCCATTAAGGTCCTAAGACATAGAAATGAGATTACAAAGAGAAATCAATCGATATACAGAGACCCACCCTCATTCTCTCTTCACATACACGTACACTGACATGTTATATCAATCAATGTTCATGATTTGTGGTGCTATATTATATATAAACACGATAAACGTTATGGTGCTATATTATATATAAACACGATAAACACGCCTAAAACACGATCTAAGTATTGCCCACAAAATCATATGCTGCAACGTCCTGCCTGTCAATGACTAATTCAGCTTCAACCGCAACAACACAAGAGTACGCAACAAATACAAACTTAATATTAATCGCTCCAAGCTTGACTGTAAAAAATATGACTTTAGCAATCGAGTTGTCGAAGCGTGGAACTCATTACCGGACTCAGTAGTGTCAACCCCTAACCCCCAACATTTCTCCCTTAGACTATCCACGATTGACCTCTCCAGGTTCCTAACAGGTCAGTAAGGGGCGTACATAAGTGCACTAGCCTGCCTTTTGTCCCCTGTCCAATTGTCTCACCTTTTCTTATATCTCTCATATATCTTTTCTTCCTTTCATATATCTTCTCCTCTACTTTTATATCTTTTCTTTATATATAATACTTCATGTCTATCCTCTTCAATATGTATGGTGTATTGGACAAAATAAATAAATAAATAAAAATAAAATAAAATATGAATCAGGCCATTACGTCATATTCAACCTAAGCGTAATGTAATGTGTGAATCCAGTCACTGGTGTTGGGGTGCGAGGGATATCATCACACAAATTATGACTGATATTTAGTTCACAATGCAACAAACGTAATTTTACATTGTTAAGGGAAAGAAAGGGCTTCCTTGACCATTCCATATCATCTTTTATTTACCAAGGAAATAATTCTATTGAGTAGGGGACTAAATTAATACACTTCCAACCAAGAAACAAATTCTACAAAAAGTCTAAATTTTACTGCTTGAATTCAAAAAAATACAATTGTGCTTCTTGTTATGATTCTACCCCCTTCATCAAATCAATGCCTTTGCTACCCTTGAGCTTTAAATATTTTCTTTTAAGATTTAAAACTTGGGGAGAAATTTTTACCTGTAGCATCGGTCAGTCAGTGGCGTTATCACCAAACGCAACGAGTTACCCAGGTATTCATATCCGTATTTGGCTTCGGTTGTGATCATTCGAACCATTACATCTCTGTTTTCCCAGTAGTATCGCAGTTGAGAAATCCACTGGAAATCGTTCAGATCTGAAACTCGATCTTCAGACAATTTTGCAACCACGTCGCGTGCTGCAGAAAAATATTTTTTAACTTGGTATAAGTAAAATATTTTATTTATTTTATTTATTTATTGGATTTGTATGCCGCCCCTCTCCGTAGGCTCAGGGCGGCTAACAACAGTAATAAAAAACAGCATGTAAATCCAATACTAAAACAGCTAAAAAACCCTTATTGTAAAACCAAAATATATACAAACAAACATACCATGCATAAATTGTAAAGGCCTAGGGGGAAAGAATATCTCAGTTCCCCCATGCCTGACGGCAGAGGTGGGATTTAAGGAGCTTACGAAAGGCGAGGAGGGTGGGGGCAATTCCAATCTCCGGGGGGAGTTGGTTCCAGAGGGCCGGGGCCGCCACAGAGAAGGTTCTTCCCTTGGGGCCCACCAAACAACATTGTTTTGTTGACGGGACCCGGAGAAGGCCCATTTTGTGGGACCTAACCGGTCGCTGGGATTCATGCGGCAGAAGGCGGTCTCGTCGATACCCTGGGCCGGTGCCATTAAGGGCTTTATAGGTGATGACCAACACTTTGAATTGTGACCGGAAACTGATCGGCAACCAATGCAGACTGCGGAGTGTTGGTGTTACATTTTGGGCTGGGTTCAGCTGTGGCTCATAGAGAAAATCTAGCTACTTGGTTGCTAGCTGTAGAAAAAGACTTACTGCATAATAACCAACTAATCAATATTCATCTATTGTGCTTAAACTACAGTGTGACTGTGGTTCTTTGGGGCTCCGCGTATAAGTCAATGAGGGAAGCCGGATTCACTTAACAGTGCAGTGATTTATTAACAACTGCAGTGATTCACTTAACAACCATGGCGAAAAAAGATCCTAAAATTGGCCACGACTCAGTTAAAACCACCACCTTGCTTAGCAACACAAATTCTGTTCCCAGTTGCAGTCAATTTGTATCAGAGATCTGCAATTTAATAATTTCCCAACCAGGAGTGTGATGGCTCAGTGGTTAAAGATGCTGAGTTTGTCAGCTGGAAATTTGACAGCTCATGTTCGAGATCTGAGTGCTGCATGATGGGGTAAGCACCTGTTCCTTGCTCCAGCTCCCACCCACCTAGCAGTTCGAAAGCATGCAAATGGGAGTAGATAAATAGGTACCATTAGTAGTTCAAAAGCATACAAATGCAAGCAGATAAATAGAGGTACCGTTAGTAGTTCAAAAGCATGCAAATGCAAGCAGATAAATTGGTGTGACTAGCAGTTTGAAAGTATGTAAATGTGAGTAGATAAATAGGTATTGCAGTTTGAAAGCATGCAAATGCGAGTAGATAAATAGGTATCACTAGTAATTCAAAAGCATGCAAATGTGAATAGATAAATAGGTTTCATTGCAGTTTGAAAGCATGCAAATGAAAGTAGATAAATAAGTATCATTGCAGTTTGAAAGCATGCAAATGCGAGTAGATAAATAGGTATCACTAGCAATTCAAAAGCAAGCAAATGCGAGTAGATAAATAGGTATCACTAGCAATTCAAAAGCATGCAAATGTGAGTAGATAAATAGGTATCACTAGCAATTCAAAAGCAAGCAAATGCGAGTAGATAAATAGGTATCACTAGCAATTCAAAAGCATGCAAATGTGAGTAGATAAATAGGTATCACTAGCAATTCAAAAGCATGCAAATGCGAGTAGATAAATAGGTATCACTAGCAATTCAAAAGCATGCAAATGCGAGTAGATAAATAGGTATCACTAGCAATTCAAAAGCAAGCAAATGTGAGTAGATAAATAGGTATCACTAGCAATTCAAAAGCATACAAATGCGAGTAGATAAATAGGTATCACTAGCAATTCAAAAGCAAGCAAATGCGAGTAGATAAATAGGTATCACTAGCAATTCAAAAGCATGCAAATGCGAGTAGATAAATAGGTATCACTTCAGTGGGAAAGTAACAATGTTCCACGTGCCTTAGCACATACTCATGCTGGCCATATGACTCCAGAAGGGTCTTTGGGCAAATGTTGGCTCCCTCAGCTAAGAAACAGAGATGAACACCAACCCCTAGAGCTGGACACAACTGGACAGGGAAACCTTTACCTTTATCTCATCTGGAACATTCCTTGCTTTCCCTTCCGCCCCTCTTAAGACAATCCATATTTCAACATCTTCTTCGACTTGCCCATTGCAACTTACCATGCACATCAATGACCGTGAGGGCACCCAAGGTCAACCGAGCTCCACTCGACAGTTTCCCTCTCACCAGCTCTACGATTTCCCCAATCTGCATATTGCTTTTCTGCAAAAATGCCTGAAGCAGAGACACAGCAATGAGGCTGGGCCTTCTCTTCACAAGAGCCATCAGCATAAGTCAGGGATGAAAAAAAAATGGCCCCCAGCTATTTTTGGGTACTTTTCCCCCCTCCTATTTTGAAATTGAGTTACCATACTTTTTTTAAAAATTCACATACAGGCAACCCTTGACTTAAAACCATTTGTTTAGTGGCCAAAGTTACAATGGCCTTGAAAAATGTGACTTGTGACTGACACTTGCGATTATTTATTTATTTATTCAATTTTTTTTATGCCGCCCTTCTCCTTAGACTTAGGGCGGCTTACAACCTGTTAGCAATAGCACTTTATGACCATCACGGTATCACCAGAGTCATAGAAATATAGAAGATTGACGGCAGAAAAAGGTCTCATGGCCCATCTAGTCTGCCCTTATACCATTTCCTGTATTTTATCTTAGGATGGATATATGTTTATCCCAGGCATGTTTCAATTCAGTTGCTGTGGATTTACCAACCACGTCTGCTGGAAGTTTGTTCCAAGCATCTCCTACTCTTTCAGTCAAATAATATTTTCTCAAGTCGCTTCTGATCTTTCCCCCAACTAACCTCAGATTGTGCCCCTTTGTTCTTGTGTTCAATTTCCTATTAAAAACACTTCCCCCCTGAACCTTATTTAACCCTCCCTTATGGAACCAGGTTGCAACGCCTTGGTCTCTTCAGCCTTGAAAGACAGGGTTGAAGAGGTGACTTGATCGAAGGGTATAAAATCATGCATGGAATAGAAAAGGTGGATAGAGAAAAATTCTTTTCTCTATCACACAATGCTAGGATGAGGGGGCACTCTCTAAAGCTCATAGGTAAGAAAGTGAGGACAAATAAAGGGAAATATTTCTTCACCCAGAGGGTCCTTGTTTTATGGCATTCACTTCCGGAAGAGGTCGCGACAGCTGTCAGCCTGGATAGCTTCAAGGCAGGATTAGACAGATTCATGGATGCCAAGTGTATCAGTGGTTATTGAAACGGATGTCCAAATGCCGCCTCTATGTTGGTTGAGACAGGCAGGATTCCCTTGAGTACCATTTGTTGGGGTCAAGGAAAAGGGATGGTTTTGCCTTCTCCTTCTGCTCAAGATCCCCATGGACAATGGGTGGGCCACTGTGGGACACAGAATGCTGGGCTCGATGGGCTTTGGCCTGATTCAGCATGGCTCTTCTTATGTTCTTATGTTCTTAAGCAACAGGTCATAAGTCAAGGACTACCAGTACAGTCCCAAACTGGAACACTTTATATCTAGATAGGAACCCCGCTAATATTGTCCAGCCACCACCACCACCACCCCGGCAAAAGCTAAGGGAATTCTGGGAGTGGAAGTCCCAACCTATCTAGAAGACTGAGAAAATTTGCTATACAGTATCTGGTCATTTAAGGGGTATGTGTGAAATTACAGGTAAAGAGTTTTCCGTTATGGCTTCTGAAACTTCTTTCGTCCAGAAGATTGAAGATACACAGATAACGACTTGTCCTGGCCACTGCAGCACCCATGCTTTTCGAGGAACCTAAAAAAAAATTACACAGAAAGGCAAGAAAAAATATGTATACCTTTTCCTGCTACAGAGCATCAAATATCTGTTTTGATAGGGGCAGAGTAGCACTTGCTCAAACAGTCAGTAAGCTCTTTTTAAAAAACTAAATAATAGCCTTGCAATTTTTCAGTGTTTTCCTATCTCCTGTGCCTCTCCAAAATCTCAAAATCTTAGGGGTTCCCTTTGGCCAAATGGGGCCTTTTAAAGTGAAAAGTCCAGCTTTCTTTTCTCAAGCTCTTACGTGACTCCAAAGCACATTTGAACTTTGAAATCTGATATAGAAACATAGAAACATAGAAGACTGACGGCAGAAAAAGACCTCATGGTCCATCTAGTCTGCCCTTATACTATTTCCTGTGTTTTATCTTAGGATGGATATATGTTTATCCCAGGCATGTTTAAATTCAGTTACTGTGGATTTACCAACCACGTCTGCTGGAAGTTTGTTCCAAGGATCTACTACTCTTCCAGTAAAATAATATTTTCTCATGTTGCTTTTGATCTTTCCCCCAACTAACCTCAGATTGTGTCCCCCAACTTTTGATCTTTCCCCCAACTAACTTCAGATTTGTAGAGTATATCAATATACTCTACAAATAAATCTACAGGCTAGAACCTGTGGATAGCGGCTTCAGAAAATAGAATGGTTTCAGCTTAGAAAATACAGCTGTTAACATGGGACCCAGTGTATAAGCACAACTGCATCTTTTTGTCTGATTGTGTTCCTAAGGCTGTGGGTGCACATTAACCTCTCAAAGCATTTACCGACTAGCTGCTCACCTCATCGTATCCTTTAATGCCATTTTCCAAGACTTGCCTAATGCTAGCCAACATCATTTCTTCCACTTGCGACAGCCATTTCTCCACCATGCCCTGAATGAATAAAGTAAAAAGGGAGAGGAAATACAAACAACCACAAATTATAATGTCCCTCCCAATAAGATAAGGGTGAAAAGAAAGGGGCTTAGGAAGGAAGGTTGCAATAACAGCCTCTTAAACCCAACTGGCAATCTAAAAGAGGAGTCCCCAGCCCCACTGGGAACCACCAAAACAGCAGTTGAGTGTGCAAAGCTTCATTTGCATATGATGGGGTTTAGGTTGTGTGTGCAAAACCATTCCCCCTGATGCCGAAGCCACCAAAGTTGGCATCAGGGCCACCACCGGTCCGCAGACTCAAAAAGGTTGGGAACTCCTGGTCTAACTACCCTTCTAGGCCAGCTATGCAGGGTTTGCAAACGTACAAACGCAATTCAGCATATTTTGACCATTTTGAAGTTGTGTAAAGGGTAGTCTGCATTTTTGTAATTAAAAGAGGGCAGTTCCCAAAGCTGGGAAGGGAGGGAGGGAAGGAAGGAAGGAAGGAAGGAAGGTAGGAAGGAAGGGAGGGAGGGAGGGAGGGAGGGAGGGAGGGAAGGAAGGAAGGAAGGAAGGTAGGAAGGAAGGGAGGTAGGAAGGAAGGAAGGGAGGGAGGAAGGAAGGAAGGAAGCAAGGTAGGTAGGAAGGGAGGGAGGGAGGGAGCAAGGAAGGAAGCAAGGGAGGGAGGAAGGAAGGGAGGGAGGGAGGAAGGGAGGGAGGGAGGAAGGAAGGGAGGGAGGAAGGAAGGGAGGGAGGGAGGAAGGAAGCAAGGGAGGGAGGGAGGGAGGAAGGAAGGAAGGAAGGAAGGAAGGAAGGAAGGAAGGAAGGAAGGAAGGAAGGAAGGAAGGAAGGAAGGAAGGAATTACCCTGGCGTGGGCTGGAAAGATTTTCTTAATAAAAGGAACAACTTCCTTCTCTGAACTGATCATTCCCGTAATCTCCAAGCCTTCGGTGAACTCCAGTTTTGCAATCCCCTCGAAGCACTTCTTCAAGTGTGGCTGAACGCGGAGAGGATCTTTGGTTTCAGATAAAATCTCCAGCAACTCATCGTTTGAAAGGAAGAAGAACCTGTTCAATAAGACCTTTATTACAGTCAAAGACCATCAATATTATAATAATAATAATAATAATAATAATAATAATAATAATAATAATAATAATAATAATTTAAAAAACAGGAAAAAACCCAAAAGAGATCCCAGAGGGCCAGGCCCACCACTTTAGTACTTTCCAATCTTAGTCATTTTAAGACATCTGGCCCTCAACTCCCTAGGGAACAGTACCTGAGGGAATGAATGAATGAATGAATGAATGAATGAATGAATGAATGAATGAATGTGTTCTTAGCCAACCTGTCAACTCTGCCTGCCAACTGAGAAGAGGCATACCTTGGGAAAAATAATCTCTTCTTTTCCAGGTAATTATTCAGGCCCTTCTGGATGTCTTCCAAATACAGATTTGCTTCTTGAAGTCGGCTCAACATCTTGGGCTGGTCCGTAGCAACAAGGACTCGGGTGTCTTTAACCTACGTTTCCCAAGAAAGGTAAGAGATATCTATGGAGATTCTCCATCATCCAAGTCACGATTGTCCCAAAGGTGCTTTTTCAAGAAGCAACTGGACTTCCTTGGATTTTTGCTTTTCTCAAAAATGTTTCACTTCTCCTCCAAGAAACTTCTTCAGTTCTACATCTATGGAGACTCTCAGTCATCCAAGGTCATGGTTGTCCCAAAGGTGCTTTTTCAAGCGGCAACTGGATTTTCTTTGTTTTTCCTTGAAGACGTTTTGCTTCTCATGCAAGGAGCTTCCTGCACGAGAATTGTTCTGTCGGGCTCTCTGGTAGAATCCTCCCAAAAATTCACAGGTACAAATTTCAGACACACACACACGTTTGAAAATTCAAAACGATGTTCTTTAGAATGAAAATTCACTTAAACCAAGCCCTCTTTTGGTATAGCAAAGAGCACTCGTCTCCAAACAAACTGGTAATTTGTACAAGTCCCTTATCAGTTCTGTGATACTTAGCTTGCAGCTGTGAGGCAATTCACAGTCCTTCTTCTTTCACAAAGTGAAACACACTTTGCTCTGGGTTAGTTTCAAAGCGGGGGAAAATCAGCGCACAAAAGGTCAAAGTCAGTAAAGCAGTCACGAAACACAAGGATCAGATAATCCTCCACAATGGCCAAACCCACAGGCTGCTATTTATAGCAGCCTCACTAATGACCACAGCCCCACCCAACCACAGGTGGCCTCATTTTCTTTGATTAATAATCTCTCAGTTGTTGCTGCCTATGCATCGCTCTCCGCATGGGTGGCTGTATCATTAACTCTTGTTCTGAATCCAAGGAGGAGCTAGATAATTGATCTCCTTCTGAGCTGTTTGCCCCACTCTCCTCCTCCCTGTCACTCATGTCTTCTTGGTCAGAGGAGCCTTCATAAGCAGATTCCACCGGGGGCAAAACAGGCCTGCAGCATGTGGATGTCTCCCCCACAGCCACAGTCCTTGGGGCAGGAGCTGGGCCAGAGCTAACCACAACAGAGAATCAAACTGTCTTCAAGGAAAAACAAAGAAAGTCCAGCTGCCTCTTGACAAAGCACCTTTGGGTTCTTCAGTTCTAACAGATAGAACTGAAGTAGCTTCCGGAATGAGAAGCGAAACGTCTTCAAGCAGGGGGGGAAAAACCCCAGGAAAATACAGTTGCCTTTTGGAGAAACACTTTTGGGACAAGACCTAATACTTCTGGTTGTGCTTCTTCTCTGAATTATTTTGCAGGTCTCACCGATGGGCCACCTTTTATACCAGGAGCCAAAAGCACAAAGCAAACCAGTCAACCAAGCTAACCAACGAATTCAGCCAAGTAACTAAGTTCAATATGTTTTCGGAATGTCACCACAAATGACTCTGGACAAAATTCTGAAATGGGCATTTCAAAAACTGGCAGGAACACCCCAAATCTCTTACCGCTTGGGCCATGATGTCCTTCCAGTAAGTGTCTACTATTCCAAATTTTCGGCCTTCTTCGGGCATTTGAGCAATAATGTCCTCAGAGGTGAAGATGGGTTCCAAATACAGCCAGGTTGCCTGACATTTTAACCAGTTGTCCAAAATTTCCTGCATCAGGATAAGTTTTTCTTCCCATCTCTGAAATAAAAAAATAACCGACGGTGTTTCAGAACTCAAAGAGCTTATTTTTAACCCCTACCCAAAAAACCCTAAAGTTGACATAAACATCAATGCTGTCTGATTTGTAGGATTTGATTAGCCAGATTTACAAAACTGCATCCTCGGTCATTCAAAACACTCTATGCATTTGATCCTTTGAAGTGAATATTTCTTGCCCTTCCATTTATCCCCACAAGACCGATGAATAAATTCAACATCAAAAAACATTCATCCATCGAGCTGTAATTCAAGTAGACCATATATGATGCTTCAGCAACGGCACAGAATTCAGTTTCTAAAGGTGTTGGTTTTTTTTTAAGTGGAATCTGACTTATAACTGTTCATTTAGTGACTGTTCCAAGTCAGAACAGCACTGAAGAAAGTAACTGGTCCTCACGCTTGCAACCAGCAAAGCATCCCTACAGTCACATGATCAAAATTTGGGCACTTGCCACAGGCAAGTCACTTAATAACTACATGAATCATTTAAAAGTGCAGTAATTTCCTTCACAATCGTAGGAAAAGAAATAGCTGTAAAATCAGACACAATTCATATAACCTTGCTTGACAATGGACATTTTGATCCAATTATGGTTATAGTCGAAAACTGCCTGTCCTTTTCAATCATCCAGCCAAGAGAAGAGATAAAATATCCTATTTGCTGAACTTTCCCCGATAATCTCCTGCTCTATTGCATAATAAGATGTCAAGAAATAGCTTAAAGGAGACCAAGTTTAGGCCAGCTTGAAGAAAACAATCTAGGGTCTGAAGATGAATTATGATCAATGCCCCAGGCCACTGTTAGGCCACTTACCCGACTTTCTGCTTCGATTGGCTTGATAAACGGCGAGCCACACATGGTCTGTGTCTTGATGATGTGGTCATCCAGCAAAAGTTGAATGTCATCGATGGCCGAAAGGATGCTGGTATCCTTCAAGAAAACAAATTGTTTATTTATTTTATTTTATTTATTTATTTTGTCCAATACACAATGAGGGTTTTAGTGGGTATATACCTATATACACATAGTAAAATACATGATGAAGGTTATAGAGGAGATACTCATAGTAAAATATATCTAAGAAAGAATAGAAAAGAAGGTATAGTAATAGAACATATCAATGAAAGAATAGAAGAAGAGATATAGGAATAGAAGAAAGGTATAGGAGATATAGGAGAGCAATAGGACAGGGGACGGAAGGCACTCTTGCCCCTTAAAAAAAAGAGACGAGAAATTATTTTGACGCTCAATTTCTAGAATCTTCAAACCCTTTTTCAGCGCTCAATATCACTATTGAAGATAGATGCAGACTGCAACAGCCATATTGGCTGTGGAATTCTGAAAGTTGAAGTCCACATGTGCCAAGGATGCTCACCTGGAGAATTGATGCATAACATCAATAGCCTACTATGATTCCTATCTTATTCTTTGCTTCCTCATTACTGGTGGATCTCAATTCTACAAAGGTAGATCCTTCCACAGCTTCATACAGTATATTCTCTCCTTGGTTTCCATGTATCATCTGTATCAGAATTTAAAGCCCTACATGGCTTTGGACCAGACTACCTCCGGAACCGCCTGCTACCGCACGAATCCCAGCGACCGATAAGGTCCCACAGAGTTGGCCTTCTCCGGGTCCTGTCGACTAAACAATGTCGTTTGGCGGGCCCCAGGGGAAGAGCCTTCTCTGTGGCGGCCCCGGACCACTGGAACCATCCATTTCATCATTATCTATGTATCTCTACCTACCTACCTACCTACCTACCTACCTATCCATCCATCCACCTAATCTATTATTTTATTTATTGATTTATTTGATTTTTTAAAATCTATTTTATCTATTTTTTTCTCTATCATCTAATCTATCATCTATCTAATCTCTATCATCTATCTAATTTATCATTTTATCATCTACCTAATCTCTCTCTCATTTATCTATCATCTCCAACACTTACGACTTTCAAACAGGAATTGGACTGCCATTTGTCCGAAATTATGTAGGGATTCCTGCTAGAGTGGGAGGTTGGACTAGATGACCTACAAGGTCCCTTCCAACTCTAATAATAATCTAATCTCTCTACCTCCAGAACCGCCTGCTACCGCACGAATCCCAGTGACCGATAAGGTCCCACAGAGTGGGCCTTCTCCGGGTCCCGTCGACTAAACAATGTAGTTTGGCGGGCCCCAGGGGAAGAGCTTTCTCTGTGACGGCCCCGGCCCTCTGGAACCAACTCCCCCCGGAGATTAGAATTGCCCCCACCCTCCCTGTCTTTCGTAAACTACTCAAGACTCATTTATACCCCCAGGCATGGGGGAGTTGAGATATTCCTTTCCCCTAGGCCATTACAAGTTATGCATGGTATGTCTGTGTGTATGTTTGGTTTTATTATAAGGGTTTTTAGTTGTTTTATTATTGGATTGTCACATGCTGTTTTTATCATTGTTGTTAGCCGCCCCGAGTCTACGGAGAGGGGCGGCATACAAATCCAATAACTTATTATTATATTATTATCATCACTGTGGCTGATGATATGAGGGTTATCCATCTCTCCAGGACCTGTCTCTGTCTCCTCTTCCTTCTTTTCCTCCTCCTCCTCCTCCTCTTTTTACCCCTTTAGGTGGTCAAGGGGGATACAAAGTTCTAATTCTTGCACTTCTGGTGGCCTCAACCATTGTTATTTGATGCTGCTGTAGAGTGCTTTTGATGTTGCCTCTCTACCTTCTTCTGAGTCTGCCTTTTGTCCTTTGACCCCCTCCTCTTTTTGTAGATGCCTTGTATGGTATAGAATCCCCAGTGGTGAGAAAACCACTTTATATGCTGTCTCTGTATGTAGCTTAAGCTTGCTTCTATTCCAATTCCTTCTCATATGATCTCATTTTTGGGATGAAATCCAGCAGGTTCTAACAGGTTCTGACGAACCAGTAGTGGAAATTGTGAGTAGTTCAGAGAACCAACAAATACCAACTCTGGCTTCTGGCCCCAGAATGGGGATTTTGCAGTATCCTTCCCGTCATGCCCACCAAGCCACACCACACCCACCAAGCCAAACCCACAGAACAGGGTAATAAAAAAATTTGGATTTCACCATTGGTGAGGATGAATATGCTTTTGTATGAGGTCTTCATTGTGCTGATTGCTACCTGATCGAAATTCACACACACACAGCAAACAGCCTAACTAAAGAATTCTTCTTCTTCTCTGATATTTCTTCTATATCTATGATGAGCTTCTTGTGGGCTTTGGGGAGGGGGACAGAATAGTCCTCCAAAGCTATGGTCAAATCAGAAGCAGACTCAAAGGAGGTCAGCCCCTTAAATGAAAAACACGAGTCAGACTGAACAGAATTCAATGACAAACAGCCCCCAAACTGACTGACCGTATCCCTGTATTTCACGAAAGTGAAGCGGATGTTGACCCATTCTGATTTCATCTTCTCCATGTTTTTCTCTAAGGAATACTCTTTGCTGGCTGCGGCACCAATCGGCTCGATTCTACAGCGGGAAGGAGAAAGGAAGCAAAATTAGCACTTGATACCCCTGGAAAGCATGAAAGAGGGCATCCAATGTTCTCCATTTTGGATTCGTAGCTTAACCCTCATTATCCAGGAACACAGAAGGCCATGATGTTAAAAGAGAAGAAGAGGAACATTTTGCAAAATACAGTCAATAAAATATATGTCAGAAATAATTTCATTTCTGAAGGTAATATCACAATGCAAGTAAATGGTTTGTATCCATGGGAGAGGCTGATGTAAGCCATAACCAGCATGTAATCGTGGTTTTGCTCATTGTTCTGCAACCTGATTGGCTGTAAAAGGAGGAACACACTTGCATGGGTGTGGTTTGATACAGAGTGGTTTGTTACGGTGGGTGGTTTGTTATAGCATAGAGTGGTTTTTAGTTTAGTGGCTAGGGCTTAGTGGTTGCAGTGGTGGATATTATAAGAGTTATATGAAAGTATTGTATGAAAGTTTATTTAGAAAAGCAGTTTGATAAAAGAGAAGTAAAATATATTTTTACAAAAAAGCCTGCAGCTGTGTTTCATTGAAGACTTCAATTGGATATAGTGGTTAACTGTGGCTGTTTGGTGGGTTAACTTCCATGTGCGCAAAACTCTCTCTGCCCAACAGGGTATGGGCCAAATGGCTATGCCCAACAATATAAGATAAGATATCTTATCCCTGATAAGACTGAGTGGCTGTGGGTTTTGCCTCCCAAGGACAATTCCATCTGTCCATCCATTACCCTGGGGGGGGAGTTATTGACCCCCTCAGAGAGGGTCTGTAACTTGGGCGTCCTCCTTGATCCACAGCTCACATTAGGGAAACATCTTTCAGCTGTGGCGAGGGGGACGTTTGCCCAGGTTCGCCTGGTGCACCAGTTGCGGCCCTATTTGGACCGGGAGTCACTGCTCACAGTCACTCATGCCCTCATCACCTCGAGGCTTGACTACTGTAATGCTCTCTACATGGGGCTACCTTTGAAAAGTGTTCGGAAACTTCAGATCGTGCAGAATGCAGCTGCGAGAGCAATCATGGGCTTCCCTAAATATGCCCATGTCACACCAACACTCCGCAGTCTGCATTGGTTGCCGATCAGTTTCTGGTCACAATTCAAAGTGTTGGTTATGACCTATAAAGCCCTTCATGGCACCGGGCCAGTTTATCTCAGGGACCACCTTCTGCCGCACGAATCCCAGCGACCAGTTGGTCCCCTCCGGGTACCGTCAACTAAACAATGTCGGTTAGCGGGTCCCAGGGGAAGAGCCTTCTCTGTGGCGGCTCCGACCCTCTGGAACCAACTCCCCCCAGAGATTAGAAAGCCCCCACCCTCCTTGCCTTTCGTAAGCTCCTCAAAACCCACCTCTGCCGTCAGGCATGGGGGAATTAAGATAATCTTTCCCCCTAGGCTTCTACAATTTATGCATGGTATGTTTGTATGTATGATTGGTTTTATAACAAGGGTTTTTAACTGTTGTAGTATTGGATTTTTACATTCTGTTTTTTGTCACTCTTGTTAGCCGCCCTGAGTCTACGGAGAGGGGCGGCATACAAATCCAATAAATAAGTAAGTAAGTAAGTAAGTAAGTAAGTAAGTAAGTAAGTAAGTAAGTAAGTAAGTAAATATTCATTGCCTTTTCCTTGTACGAGTTGTCTTCGACTTACAACCACAATTGAGCCAAAAATTTCCATGGTTAAGTAAGACATTGTCACTGCCCCAATGTACTTTTTTGTTGTACACAAGTTAACCAAATAACTGAAGTTGTTAAGTTAGTAACACAGTGGTCCAGTGAATCTGGCTTGTCCATTTGACTTTGCTTGTAAGAACGCCATAAAAATGATCAAATGACCCCAGGACAATGCAACCGTCGTAAATATGAACCAGTTGCCAAATATCCAAATTTTGATAACGTGATCAAAGGGATTTGTTTGTTTGTTTGTTTGTTTATTTGTATGCCCTCTCCAAAGACTCGGGGCGGCTAACAACAATAAAAAAGACAATGTAAACAAATCTAATATTAAAAATAATCTAAAAGACCCCAATTTAAAGAACCAATCATACATACAAGCATACCATGTATAAATTCTATAAGCCTAGGGGGAAGGGAAAATTTCAATTCCCCCATGCCTGATGACAGAGGTGGGTTTTAAGGAGCTTACGAAAGGCAAGGAGGGTGGGGGCAACTCTGATATCTGGGGGGAGCTGGTTTCAGAGGGTCGGGGCCGCCACAGAGAAGGCTCTTCTCCTGAGTCCCGCCAAACGACATTGCTTAGTCGACGGGACCTGGGATGTGCTGTGGCCTAGAGGTGGAGCTCTTGCCTCACCATCAGGAGGTTGTGTGTTTGATCCTAGGTAGAAGAAGATGTAGGGTCTCTTGCTTGGGCAGGGGGTTGGATTTAGATGACCTGCAAGGTCCCTTCCAACTCTGTTAATCTTGTTAATATTGTGGATGCTGCAACAGCTGAAAATGTGAGAACCATTCATAAGTCACTGTCTTCAGTGCCACTGTAACTTTAAACAGTTGTTAAATGAAAGGTTGTAAGTTGAGGACTATTTATAAATATCTCTGATTTCAGCAAATGAAGATAAACAAAGATTGGCTCTTCCTTACTTATCAATGTATTTCGATAGCCCAAATTCCAACATATTCATCAATGAAGTAGTCTCATCTGGCCGTATCTCATAGCCCACAATTTCACTGATCTGGAAATCAGAAGGGAGATAAGCATTACGAGGGAGAAATGGATGAAAATCCTAAATCGGGGCAATAGGCTGACTCTGTAAACGGCTTAGAGAGGGCTGTAAAGCACTGTGAAGCGGTATATAAATCTAAATGCTATTTGAGCCTGAAAGAAGGGACAGGAAAGGAGAAAGGGAGAGAGGTAAGACAAATAAAAAGAAGGAAAGATGGGATGAGAACAAGGAAAGAAAGATAAGGAAAGAGGAGAAGGAAGAATAAAGGAGAAGAGGGAGGGAAGGAAGGAAGGAAGGAGAAGAGGGAGGGAGGGAAGGAGGGAGGGAGGGAAGGAAGGGAGGGAGGGAGGGAAGGAAGGAGAGAAGGAAGGAAGGAGGGAGGGAAGGAAGGAGGGAGGGAGGGAAGGAGAGAAGGAAGGAAGGAGGGAGGGAGGGAAGGAAGGAGGGAGGGAAGTAGAGAAGGAAGGAGGGAGGGAGGGAGGGAAGGAGGGAGGGAGGGAAGTAGAGAAGGAAGGAAGGAAGGAGGAAGGGAGGGAGGGAAGGAGAGAAGGAAGAAAGGAAGGAAGGAAGGAGGGAGGGAAGGACTTGATCATCACAGGAGTGACATCACAGAAGTGACAGCAAGCTGGCCACGCCCACCCCATCCATGTCCATCCCAACCACATCCGCCTTGGCTTCCAAGGTCAAAAACAACCTTGATGCAGCTCTCAATGAACTTGAGTTTGAGACCTCTACTGCATAGCATCTGTTTCTTGAACTGGTCTACCTCGGAGGCTTCACTGCCTCTGACCAACACACACAACATTTAACAACTCTACACGTTGAACGTTGTTCAGATCAGCAGACCTGTTCCCAATGCCGGTCTTTCATCCCATGATTGCAGGCAATTGAAAGGACGGGCAGGTGTTGCTTGAACTTGTCAATTTTAAATTTCACATTCTCCGCCATCCGCTTGGGGCCAGGAAGGTCTATAAAGGTCTTGGTCAATTTGTACATGGTTCGCCACATATTGGCGACGTCCTCGGTGATTTCCTCCGAGTTCAATTGTAGGACCGGCCCTGCATGTCGAAATGCAAAAATAATAAAAATAAAAATAAATGTTCGAAGGAAGCGCCCACAGATGGTTAGAAGCAGGAGCCTGCTTTCAAAACCAATTAAGTTCGACACGTTCTAAATTCCACGAAAATATGAATTAGGAACGATCCTTCTGCATTAACGTGACAGCTGCATTAATGTGACGTTAAGGTGACAGCAGCAGCAGGATTTATAATTCCCCCTCCCCACCGGCACTCGAGAAACAGTTGGCTGGAGCTGGTAAATAAGCAGGATAATGACCTTTGAATTATAATTTTTAAGATGGTCAGGTTCTTCTGCAGAGATTCTAATTGGAGGGAAGGCAGCCTCAAGGATAACAGGACAAGGAAAGGATTTTAGACAGCTATTTTGAGCAGGAAACAACTTCGAACGAACGCCTAATTGGGGAAAGACTATACAGTTTGAAAAATGCTTTCAGTGCATAAAGGATTCTCTGAGATTCCTGTTCTTTTATTTATTCATTTATTCATTTATTCATTTATTCATTCATTCATTCATTCATTTTCTTAGATTTGTATGCCGCTCCTCTCCGTAGACTCGGGGTGGCTAACAACAGTAATAAACAGCATGTAACAAATCTAATGTTTAAAATAATTAAAAAACCCTTATTAAAACCAAACATACAGACAAACATACCATGCATAAATTGTTTTTTTTTAAATATTTTTTATTATATTACAAAGATTAAAAAGAAAGAGCAAGTATATATTGTTTTACATCGTTATTTCAGAACATAATCGTAATTATATAGTCTTTGTGCTTAATTTTTAAGTATTTTGTACAAGTATTTCATATCGTTTCAAAGGGTAATCATCATTGTGTCATCGTTGAAATTAAATTCTAAACTTTCTATCCAAATACTTTATACACTACTGCCCTTCATTACCCCACTCCCCCCCTTTGAACCGTTTTGTAACAGTTCCAAATTTCTTTTAAGTATTAGTGTGCTGCATAAATTGTATAGGCCTAGGGGGGAAAGGGTAGTTCAGTTCCCCCAAGCCTGACGACAGAAGTGGGTTTTGAGGAGCTTACGAAAGGCAAGGAAGGTGGGGGCAATTCTGATCTCCGGGGGGAGCTGGTTCCAGGGGCCGCCACGGAGAAGGCTTTTGCCCTGGGTCCTGCCAGGCGACATTGTTTAGTTGACGGGACCCGAAGAAGACGGACTCTGTGGGACCTAACCGGTCGCTGGGATTTGTGCGGCAGAAGGCGGACCCGGATGTATTCTGGTCCGATGCCATGGAGGGCTTTATAGGTCATAACCAACACTTTGAATTGTGACCGGAAACTGATCGGCAACCAATGCAGACTGCGGAGTGTTGGTGTAACATGGGCATACCTGGGGAAGCCCATGACTGCTCTCGCAGCTGCATTCTGCACGATCTGAATATTTTAACAGAATATCAGGTCTTCCAGTCTAACCCCCTGCTCAAGCTACCATTCTCTACCATTCCAGACAAATAGTTATCCAATCTCTTCTTTAAAAGCTCCATTGTTGGAGTATTCATAACTTCTGGAGGCAGGTCGTTCCACTGCTTAATTGTTCTCACTGTCAGGAAATTCCTCCTTAGTTCTAGGTTGCTTCTCTCCTTGATTAATTTCCATCCATAGTTTTCTTGTCGTGGGTTGACTCTTCTTTGTGGCAACCTTTTTTTTTCTTAATTAAGTGAACATGTTTTATTCTAGTCTTCCCTGGTAGTAAAATGTATACAGTTCCTCAACTTAGTGCAAAAAAGTAATTTACGAACAGTCCTCGTATTTACAACTGCCAGGACATTTACACAGTCATGTGATCAATTGACAATTGGCAATTGACACATATTTTTGATGGCTGCAGTGTCCTAGGGTCATGTCATCCTCATTTGTGACCTTCCTAGCCAGCTTCTGACAATCAAAGTCAATGGGGGATGCTGGTGCGACTTAATGGCTTTAATGATACCCCCCCCACCCCCCATGCCATCACTCTGCTAAACAACTAATTCACACAACACTGTCAAACTATCTAAAAAGGCAATATTGTCATCATTATTCTCATCTTCCCTATTCCCTATCACCTTATCTTCTCATGGCTATACCTTTGTTGGTTGTATTCTACGATTTAAATTGTTTAATTAATATCCTAGCATGATTTATGCTTATTTAATATCCTATGATTATCACTAAGTGTTGTATCTTAGCATTTATGATAGAAACATAGAAGACTGACGGCAGAAAAAGACCTCATGATCCATCTAGTCTGCCCTTATACTATTTTCTGTATTTTATCTTAGGAAATGAAATTATGAATGTAACTTTTACTTACAATGACTATGATAATGATCTATCGCTATTGTTGTACGTACACTGAGAGCTTATGCACCAAAACAAATTCCTTGTGGGTCTAATCATGCTTGGCCAATAAAGAATTATTCTTCTATGTGATTCCCTTGACTACATAAACCTACTTAACAATTGTGGCCAAAAAAAGTATTCGGAGAGGGGTGGCATACAAATCTAATTAATTAATTAAATAAATAAATGAATGAATAAATGAATAGATAGATAGATAGATAGATAGATAGATAGATAGATAGATAGATAGATAGATAGATAAATAGATAAATAGATAAATAGATAAATAGATAAATAAATAGATAAATAAATAAATAGATAAATAAATAAAATTGGATGCAGCTGACTTAATTTCCGTGCTTAGCCATGGAAATTCTAGTCCCCATTTTGGTCGTAAATTCAAGACTCCATAATTTTAACAAACGCCTTTATGAGAAATGGGTCACCCTGTACAAATCCTCACCGTTCATCCACTCCTCAGACTTCACATGAAAGTGGTAAGCGGTCACCCAGAGTTGCTCGAACGGGATCTTGTGTGAAATGATGGTTTGCAACAGAGGAAACTGGCTTTTCTCTCGTTCAAGTAACTCCTCTTCCTTATTGATAGTCTGTTAAAATTAACACAGTCACTCAGAGATAGGTTTGCATGTCTTTAAAGAAGCAGGAAGAATATTTGATGCCTCTGAATTTAGATGCTGTAGAAGACTCCTGAAAATATCATGGACAGCCGAGAAAACAACCTAATGGATGGTTAAACAAATCCACCCAGAGTTTTCACTCAAGGGACAGATGACCAGGCTGAAATTGTTCTACTTGATACACATCAGTAAAACTTCTGGAGAAGGTTAAGATGCTGGGAAAGGTAGAAGAAGACAACCAACAACTAAATGGATGGACTCAGTTACAGAAGCAATGGATTCTTGGAAGTGTGGCAATAAAGGATATGGTTAAGGACAGATGATTATGGAGAAATCTACCTATGTAGTCATTAAGAGTCAACACTTGCTTTATGCCACACAGCATGGATCGCCAAACTTTTTACACAGGGGGCCAGTTCACTGTCCCTCGGACTGTTGGAGGGCCGGACTATTAAAAAAACTATGAACAGATTCCTATGCACACTGCACATACCTTATTTCTTTGTCTCTCTCTCTCTCAATCTCTTTCTCTCTCACACTTTCTTTCTCTCTCTCTCTTGCTTGCTCTCTTTCTCTTTCTCTCTTTCTTTCTTTCTGTGTCTTGCTCTCTCTGTCTCTTTCTCACTCTCTCTCTTGCTATCTCTCTTCCTCCTTCCCTCCTTCCTTCCTCTCCACTTCTCTTTCCCTCACTCTTTTTCCATTCTCTTTCCCTTTTCTTTCTTTCTCTCCAGTTCTCTCTCTCTCTTTTCCCTCTTTCACTCTCCCTCTTCTCTCCCCGCGGAAGACTCGCCCGACAAGCCTCCACCCTCCGACCCCAGACTCCCATTCAATCCCCATTCAGAAAATGGGAGCTAGCAACTCAAAGAGGAGGAGGCGGATGTGTGCGTGTATGTGTGTGTGTTGTGCCCAGCTCGGCTTTCAGCAAGCCTTACTTTACCTCGGGTGAGATGAGATTGAGGGGGACGTTCTCACTGCTTTTCCAGTGCGGCCTTGGAAAAGACCCACGGGCCAGATAAATGGCCTCAGCGGGCCACATGTGGCCCGCGGGCCGTAGTTTGGGGACCACTGCCACACAATCTATCTATAAATCTCCATGGATTGGTCCTTCTGAAATAATTTAGATCCATGCGTAGAAGAACTGAAGGGCTAAGTTGGGAGGTCTGAAGGACCACACTAAGGACAGATCATAGACAGATAAGAAATCTATCTATGTGGTCACTAAAAGCCAACACCAACCCGGTGCCATACAGTCTATCTATCAATTTACATGGTTTAGTCCTTCTGAAATGATTTAGATCCATGCTTAGCTCTTGAACTCTAGGGAGACTAACCTCGTATTCAAAAAGAGCGTGGTCCAAATTTCTTGACAAATCAGTGAATTTTTCCACATTATTCTTCATTTCTTCCATGGTCATTACATCTTTCTTCCGGAAACTTTCGACTTCCTTGTTATAACCTTCAAGGGTAGCTTCAAATTCAGAGCATCTGGTTTGGAGCAAAAGATTTTTAAAAAAATAAAAAGCCATATCAAGTTTTCTTTCTCAATTAAAACAAGAACGTTCCATCTCTAGCATCATCACACTTTAAGTATTAAGTAGGCTTCATAGGTTGGACCTAGACTATAAAAAAAGCTTACATTATGCTTTTTATTATCATCCTCCCAATCACCCCCATCATCATCAGTTGGAAGGGACCTTGGAGGTCTTCTAGTCTAATCTCCTGCTCAAGCAGGTGCCCCTATACCATTTCAGACAAATGGTAGTGATTTCTGACAGTCTCAAAATGGGTGAGCAGTGTGGTCGGGCAGTAGGAAAAGCAAGTAGGATGCTTGGCTGCATAGCTAGAGGTATAACAAGCAGGAAGAGGGAGATTGTGATCCCCTTATATAGAGCGCTGGTGAGACCACATTTGGAATACTGTGTTCAGTTCTGGAGACCTCACCTACAAAAAGATATGGACAAAATTGAACGGGTCCAAAGACGGGCTACAAGAATGGTGGAAGGTCTTAAGCATAAAACGTATCAAGAAAGACTTCATGAACTTAACCTGTATAGTCTGGAGGACAGAAGGAAAAGGGGGGACATGATCGAAACATTTAAATATGTTAAAGGGTTAAATAAGGTTCAGGAGGGAAGTGTTTTTAATAGGAAAGTGAACACAAGAACAAGGGGACACAATCTGAAGTTAGTTGGGGGAAAGATCAAAAGCAACGTGAGAAAATATTATTTCACTGAAAGAGTAGTAGATCCTTGGAACAAACTTCCAGCAGACGTGGTTGGTAAATCCACAGTAACTGAATTTAAACATGCCTGGGATAAACATAGATCCATTGTAAGATAAAATACAGGAAATAGTATAAGGGCAGAGTAGATGGACCATGAGGTCTTTTTCTGCCGTCAGTCTTCTATGTTTCTATGGTTGTCCACTCTCTTGTTAAAAGCCTTCAGTGTTGGAGCATCTATAACTTCTGAAAACAAGCCATTCCACTGGTCAATTGTTCTAACTGTTAGGACATTTCTCCTTGTTTCTACATTGATTATCTCCTTGATTAATTTCCATCTGTTGTTTCTTGTGCTTTGGAGAATAAGTTAACCCCCTTGTGAAAGTTCCAAATAACATCTAAGTTTAAATCAGAGTTTTAGGCAAAAGTTTCCTCAAAGTTCCAACTTATTCCCAGAGCCATGTTGGTACATCTGTGGGACACCTGAATCCGATTTTCCAGGCTTTCTCCTTCCAGTTTAAAGTTCATTCCCCTGTCCCACACCCCCTGTTTTGTCACATGGACCACTCATCTTCTGCCCACAGGTCCGTACACTCCCATCTTCTTCCAGGCAGGTGCTGGACAAAGGATGACCTTGAAACTCTAACAGGAATTTATTTTGACTATCTCTACTTCCTCGTGTAACTGCCCCTCCCAACTTCCCACAGCAAGAAACATTCCAAAAGAATAGAGCATAATGTGGCAGGCCAAAATCTCCAAGCAAATCTGGGTTTCACCCCTTCTTTGTGGCAGCCCCTCAAATATTGGAAGACTGCTATCAGGTCACTCCCTATTCCTGCAACCAGTTTTTGCGTTTAACCCCTAATTGTTACATTTCCAAAGGAAGTTATGGCCTGCTCACCCTCGTGTTAGTGATCCCCCCTTGACTTAACAGTAGCTTCCCTAAGATTTCTGCTCCATCAATGAGATCCCATTTTCATCAGTTTATATATCAGACATCAACACCCTTGAAAATGTCCAAAGATACTTCACCAGAAGAGCCCTTCACTCCTCCACTCGAAACAGAATACCCTACGAAAATAGACTAACAATCCTGGGCCTAGAAAGCCTAGAACTACGGCGCCTAAAACACGATTTGAGTATTGCCCACAAGATCATATGCTGCAACGTCCTACCGGTCAATGACTACTTCAGCTTCAACCGCAACAACACAAGAGCACGCAACAGATTCAAACTAAATACGAACCACTCCAAACTTGACTGTAAAAAATATGATTTCAACAATCGAGTTATCGAAGCGTGGAACTCACTACCAGACTCAATTGTGTCAACCCCTAACCCCCAACATTTCTCCCTTAGACTCTCCACGATTGACCTCTCCAGGTTCCTAAGAGGCCAGTAAGGGGCGTAAATAAGTGCACTTATGTGCCTTTCGTCCCCTATCCAATTGTCTTTCCTTTCTCTCACTTATCATATATATTTTCTTTCTTTCATATATCCTCTCCTCTAAGTTCACTTTTACCCTTATATATATTACTACATCTCTATATTTCTTCCTATGTATTTGTGTATTGGATAAATAAATAAATAAATATGTATGTATGTATGTATGTATGCATGCATGCATGCATGCATGCATGCATGTATGTATGTAACCCTTCCCTGGTGCAGAGCTGAAGGGATTGGATACTGTAGCCTAGAGGTTAATTCTCTGCCTTACAAGGCAAAGGTTGCAGATTCAAGTCCAAGTGGGTATGGCTAGCTGATGAGGCCAAAATAAGGCCAAAATAGATCTATCCTAGTCTCCCTTAATTTTCAAATTCAGCTTAAACATGTGACACATACAGATAGAATTGTCGGCTATCAATAAAATTAACTGCCTTGGAAATGGCCCTGGGTTGGGCCGAGAGGCAAAAAAGGAGCTGTGATGTTCCTTCAATATACCAGGGTGATTCGACACAAAATGTAACCCTTCCCTGGTACAGAGCTGAAGGGATTGGATACTGTAGCCTAGAGGATAATTCTCTGCCTTACAAGGCAAAGGTTGCAGGTTCAAGTCCCAGTGGGTATGGCTAGCTGATGAGGCCAAAATAAGGCCGAAATAGATCTATCCTAGTCTCCCTTAATTTTCAAATTCAGCTTAAACATGTGACATATATATATATATATATATATATATATATATATATATATATATATATATATATATATATATATCTCATATCTCATATCTCATATCTCATATCTCATATATCATATATCATATATCATATATCAATTTGCTTTCCAAGCATCAGGTGGGAACATCCGATTAGGTTAAAACTCCACCTTGACCCGAGAAATATGGATCAGGTCCACTTGGTGAAAGGAAATCTCTGCTCCCTGGTAGTCTGCAACCCACCTTTTAATCAGGGCAATCTCGACTTGTTCCCTCCTGTTCATGAGTTGATTCCGACTGGTATCGAAGATGTCCTCGATTCCATCCGGCCAATGAAGCACCGTACTATTTAGTCTGATATCTTCACCTAGTTGATTAAAAACAGAAAGAGGGAGGTCATTTTTTTTTGACTAAGAAAACGTCCCAAGACCAGAAGCAGGCATGCTAGGAGAGATCCAAAGTCTCCTCACGTCTAGGATAGATCGGAATCTTCCCCTTCAGTGCTTTCCGTAGGTAGGGTTTAAAGAAAGTTGAGAGTGGGGAAGAGAAAGACTTCTTCTTCTTAGTCACAGCAAATTCCAACCCCTATCTATCTATCTATCTATCTATCTATCTATCTATCTATCTATCTATCTATCTATCTATCTATCTAGGTCTCTATCTAGGTATCTATCTAGGTATCTATCTATCTATCTATCTATCTATCTAGGTATCTATCTATCTATCTATCTATCTATCTATCTAGGTATCTATCTATCTATCTATCTATCTATCTAGGTATCTATCTAGGTATCTATCTATCTATCTATCTATCTAGGTATCTATCTATCTATCTATCTATCTAGGTATCTATCTAGGTATCTATCTATCTATCTATCTATCTATCTAGGTATCTATCTATCTATCTATCTATCTAGGTATCTATCTATCTATCTATCTATCTATCTAGGTATCTATCTAGGTATCTATCTATCTATCTATCTATCTATCTAGGTATCTATCTATCTATCTATCTATCTATCTAGGTATCTATCTATCTATCTATCTATCTTATCTATCTATCTATCTTCTATCTATCTATCTATCTATCTTCTATCTCTTCTATCTTATCTATCTATCTATCTATCTATCTATCTTCTATCTTATCTATCTATCTATCTTATATCTATCTATCTATCTATCTATCTTCTATCTATCTATCTATCTATCTATCTTATCTATCTATCTATCTATCTATTTATTTATTATTCATTCATTCATTCATTCATTCATTTATTTATTTGATTTGTATGCCATCCCTCTCCGAAGACTCGGGGCGGCTAACAACAATATAAAAAGACAATGTAAACAAATCTAATATTAAAAACAATCTAAAAAAACCAATTTAAAGAACCACTCATACATACAAGCATACCATGTATAAATTCTATAAGCCTAGGGGGAAGGGAAATTTCAATTCCCCTATGCCTGATGACAGAGGTAGGTTTTAAGGAGCTTGGGAAAGGCAAGGAGGATGGGGGCAACTCTGATATCTGGGGGGAACTGGTTCCAGAGGGTCGGGGCCACCACAGAGAAGGCTCTTCTCCTGGGTCCCGCCAAACGACATTGTTTAGTCGACGCCGGCCCCTCCAGCAGCCCAATCAGAGAAGGAGGAGGAGGTGTGGGAGTCAGGTTCAGCATCAGAGCAACCTAGGGGAAGAGGGAATGGAGTTGGCAGAGAGAGAGAGAGGCAGAGCTGTCAGCCCTCAGATGGAGAGTCAACAGCCCCCAATTTGGAGGTAGCTGAGGAAGAGGAGGAACAGATTGGCCTAGTGCCTGATGTGTGGGAAGCAGAGGAGAGGAGAGCAGTGGAAATCTATAGGCTGATCCTTGAGATGGAAGAGCCACTGCTGATAGTGAAGTCCCACCTTAGCTCTGGGGTTAAAAGGCATGGGATGGAGATCAGAAGATGTGGCAGACAACTATTCATCTCCCAGCTGGATGGACAGGTCAACCTGAGAGAGAAACCTTTTGTAGGGGCTCCCAGCATTCCTAATAAAGGAATTGAGGATTTGTTGAATTTGGGGAGCTGGGTCAGAACAGGTTAGGCAGGGTTCTCAAGAAGAACCAATGGGCAGTAGTTCCAAGATCAAGCTTAGGCCCAGAAGCTTGTCCCTGCACCAGAGGTCATGTTCTGTTCTCAAACATACTGGGGAGGTCAGCGTAGTCCATTAGGAACTCGAGCCGGTAAATGGCTTCTCTGATTTCGCGGCGCAGCTTGAATACGGTGACTTCGCTGGATTTCTTCAGGTAGGCTGTGAGTTCCACCAGCTGCTCAGTGGTCAAAGGCACTTCGCTGACTTTGTCGGCAATGATATTGTATTGGTTGCAAATGCTTCAAAACAAAGGAAAAAGTGAGGTTATTAAAACAGCCACCATACTTAATGCAAAGAATTACCAATTGTAATAATAACCATTGTATTATTGTACCATCTCTACCATCCCTCCCTCTGTCCAATTTCCCCTTTCTGCTCCTTGTTTTTGTCTTCTTTTCACTTTCTCTCTCCTGCCTCCCCTTTCTCCTCTTCTTCCTCCCTCCAGGTCTCCTTTTCCAACCTATTGTCCTCCAAAGAGACTGAACCTCAACTCTTGTTGGCTTTCAACTCTTGTTGCCTTCCAAGGCAATCCCTCGTGCTGGAAATGATCCATCCTCTCGGGTGAAGGCTATTCTCCGCCATACCTCTTGTTAATGTTCCTGTTCTCCTCAACTTCAAACTCAATCAATCTGTCCTTCAGCCTTTGGGTCCGATTGCAAAGTTCTTCGTTCAGTTTCAGGGCGTCCAGGCAGAAGAGAGCCAAGGGGACGGTGACGTGCAAAGAAGCAATTTCTTTCTTCAATTTCGTCAAGCCATCGATTTTCTTCAAGGCAACAGAAGAAAGGGGAATTGTCAATTGTGGGTCAATTGTGGCTGTAACTTAACCAGCAGTGATGGGCTACCAAAATATTTACTACCCCTATCTCCGAGACCCCCTCCTGCCGCACGAATCCCAGCGGCCGATTAGGTCCCACAGAGTTGGCCTTCTCTGGGTCCCGTCGACCAAACAATGTCGGTTGGCGGGACCCAGGGGAAGAGCCTTCTCTGTGGCGGCCCTGGTCCTCTGGAATCAACTCCCTCCAGAAATTCAAATAGCCCCCACCCTCCTCGCCTTCCATAAAATGCTGAAGACCCACTTTTGTCGCCAGGCGTGGGGATAATTACCACCTTTCCCCCTTTTTTATTATATTTTTGGCCTTTCTGTATGATAGATTAGGTTGAATGTGTATGACTGCATAGTTAGGGGTTTTATTATGTTATTAATGCCTTCTTAAATGGATTTAATTTTTTATTATTAGATTTGTAATTGTATTATATTACTGTTATGCTGTGAGCCGCCCCGAGTCTTCGGAGAGGGACGGCATACAAATCTAATAAACTATAACTATAATTATAACTGTGAGCGTGGCTTATGTAGTATGCCCTGCATTATCAGTACATATTGGGTGCTCTGGGGTAGAGTTCCATTTTCAATATCCCACTGGGTTCCCCCCAATCTGGGCAGTAGTCCACTCCTGTTAACCAGACTTCTGTGGCTGTTATATTTTCATAGAAAAAAAATATGATTTTTCGACTCACTCGATCTCATGGAGAAGCCAGATTTAACAATCGTGTTATTTGCTTAACAACTGCAGCACTTTAGAGGCAAGAAAAAGGTAGTAAAATGGGGCAAAACCCACTTTATGTTGTCTCAGTGAACAACATAAATTTGAGGCTTTATTGTGGCCGTAAATTGAGGATTACCTTTATATCCATTTTCCTCCCAAGTGACCTTTCAAGGAAAGGCTGCTTCTACGTTTACATGAACGTGAAAAATCCACTTCTCACAGAATGAAAAACAATACCTCTACAAAATCATCCAGTTCGTGTCTTTTGCTTAAAAATTCGGTCACGTCATTGTCAGCGTTGTTATTCAATAGATCGCTGTATTTCCTATACACGTTCAAGTACCTTCAATGCAAAAAGATTGTGCAGAAAAGAAATTGCTGAAATTGAGATAAACTTAATATTAACCGCTCCAAACTTGACTGTAAAAAATATGACCAGCAACCGAGTTGTCTAAGCGTGGAACTCATTACCGGACTCCATAGTGTCATCCCCAAACCCCCAACACTTTATCCTTAGATTATCTACGGTTGACCTATCCAGATTCCTAAGAGGTCAGTAAGGGGCGAGTACAAGTGCACTAGAGTGCCTTCCGTCCCCTGTCCTATTGCTCTCCTATATCTCCTATACCTTTCTTCTATTCCTATATCTCTTCTTTTATTCTTTCACTGATATGTTCTATTACTATATCTTCTTTTCTATTCTTTCATAGATATATTTTACTATGGGTATCTCATCTATAACCTTCATCATGTATTTTACTATGTGTATATAGATATATACCCACTAAAACCCTCACTGTGTATTGGACAAAATAAATAAATAAAAGAATGAATGAACAAACAAACAAACAAACAAATATATTTTGGTTTTCCAAATAGCAGCAGCATCTCACCCTATTCTCTGGGCTAATTTTACACATTATAAGCCATGTTGTGTTAGTAATAACAACAACAACAACAACAACAACAGAGTTGGAAGGGACCTTGGAGGTCTTCTAGTCCAACCCCCTGCTTAGACAGGAAACCCTACACCACTTCAGACAAATGGTTATCCAACATCTTCTTAAAAACTTCCAGTGTTGGAGTATTCAAACTTCTGGAAGCAAGTTATTCCACTGATTAAGTGTTCTAACTGTCAGGAAATTTCTGCTTAATTCTAGGTTGCTTCTCTTCTTGATTAGTTTCCACCCATTGCTTCTTGTCCTACTCTCAGGTGCTTTGGAGAATAGTTTTGACTCCCTCTTCTTTGTGGCAAAGATATTGGAACACTGTTATCATGTCTCCCCTAGTTCTTCTTTTCATTAAACTAGACATACCCAGTTCCTGCAACCATTCTTCGTGTTTTAGCCTCCAGTCCCCAATCATCTTTGTTGCTCTTCTCTGCACCCTTTCTAGAGTCTCAACACCCTTTTTACATCATGGTGACCAAAACTGAATGCAGTTTAACCATGGTTATTTGGATACAAGTCTTGACTTGACTCACCCATTACTTTATGTCACACTGACAGGGTTCACATCATCCTAAATCAAAGATAAAGTCGCCTTGGGGGCTTAATCCAATGTATGTCCAAGTATTTATGTTTCAGGAGATATTCTGTTAGCAAACTCTTACCCTTTTATTTGCTTTGAAACAGAGCCCTCAAATTCAGTGATTTAAATGTGGAGTTCTTGGTGCTCTCTGAGCTTGGTTATTTTCTTGAAGATGTTTAATTACCCAGCTAGATAACACAATCAGTGTTTGAAGGGAGTGAAGTTTGCAGAATAGAGGAAAAGGATGTGGAGTTTTCAGTGCTCTACAAGCTTGGCTGTTTGCTTGCAGACATTTCATTACCTAACTAGATCACAACATCAGTAATTGATGATCACCATCACAGCACCATCAACGCATCAGAGGCAGAGCCCTGATGATATTACCTAGTTGGGTAACAAAACGTTTTCAAAAAAATAACTAAGCTCAGAGAGCACTGAGGACTCCACAGTTCAATCCTGCAGTACAAATGTACAGTGATACCTCGTCTTGCAAACGCCTCGTGATACAAACTTTTCGAGATACAAACCCGGCGTTTAAGATTTTTTTGCCTCTTCTTACAAACTATTTTCACCTTACAAACCCGCCGCCACTGCTGGGATGCCCCGCCTCCGAACTTCCGTTGCCAGCGAAGCGCCCGTTTTTGCGCTGCTGGGATTTCCCTGAGGCTCCCCTCCATGGGAAACCCCACCTCCGGACTTCTGTGTTTTTGCGATGCTGCAGGGGAATCCCTGCAGGGGAATCCCGCAGCGCAAAACCGGTGCTTCGCTGGCAATGGAAGTCTGGAGGTGGGGTTTCCCAGTGAGGGGAGCGTCAGTGAAATCACAGCATCACAAAAACACAGAGGTCCGGAGGTGGGGTTTCGAGGACTTTGGTGTTTTTGCGATGCTGCGATTTCACTGATGCTCCCTTCGCTGGGAAACCCCACCTCCAGACTTTCGTTGCCAGCGAAGCTCTCATTTTTGTGGTGCTGGGATTCCCCTGCAGCATGCAAAAACACAAAAGTCCGGAGGTGGGGTTTCCCATGGAGGGGAACCTCAGGAGAATCCCAGCAGTGTAAAAATGGGCACTTTGGCTGGCAAAAGGGGTGAATTTTGGTCTTGTACGCATTAATTGCTTTTCCATTGATTCCTATGGGAAACATTGTTTCATCTTACAAACTTTTCACCTTAAGAACCTCATCCCGGAACCAATTAAGTTTGTAAGACAAGGTATCACTGTACTCTTCCACTGATAAGTGATTTTTTTAAAAAAAATCATAGAATTGAATTAAATGATGGCCACCACCGTGCCCCCCCCCCCAGGAATTTTTCAGTATTCTATGTGAAAAACATCAGGAAAAGTTCAGAAAGAAATGCTATAAAATTTCTGGAACTAAATATGGGGGAAATCACCTCTCTCCTGTGTTCTTTTATTTCTATAAACTTACTTCTGTGGGCCAATTAGATTGTGGTGAAATATTTCCGCAGTTTTTTGTACATAATCCTCCACCAATGTTTCATCCTTGTTGACCGTACGGAGAATTAGGTCATCTCCTTTTAATTCTGGGAAAATTTTAACTTGAACCTAGGATGCAAATTTAAACATTAATATCGCCCACACCCAAAGTAAGATAATCTCACACAATATAATTATAAATATGATTGTTAAGATTATTATATCTCTCAATATCCATTTGGGAGTGGGTGGCATAGAAGTTGAATAAATAAATAAATAAATATTCGGTGGAAGATATGTTAAGAGGGAGAAATGAATAGAATTATAATGCTGGTTGTTGTTGTTGTTGTTATTATTATTATTATAATTATTATTATTATAATGAAATTAGAGAATTATTACCAATGTAATGTTTTATTCTACAATGTCAGGCATGAAGAATCAGGACTGCAAGTTAAATTCTAATTAAATCGATTTATTGCTCATGCCTATAAACCGGTGTTTTTCAACCAGTGTGCCGTGAGACATGGTCAGGTGTGCCGCGAAGAAGGAAGCTCAGGTTCCGGTCTTGCAACTTTTTGCTGAGAGAGAGAGTGAGAGAGAGAGAAAAAGAAAGCAAGAGAGAGAGAAAGAGAGTGAGAGAGAGAGGAAGCAAGAGAGAAAGAAAAGAGAAAGAGAAAGCAAGAATGAGAGAGAAAGAAAGCAAGAGAGAGAGAGAGAGAGAGAAAAGGAGAAGAAGGGAGGGAGAGAGAGAGAAATGAGCAAAAGGGGAAGGAAAAAAGAGAAATGAGAAAATAATTGAGACAGAGAATGTGAGGAAAGAGAGAGAAACAAAAGAGAGAGAGAAGTGACTCTTGATTTAAAGCATATGATAAAAAGCACCCAAAGAATAAGAGAGAGAAAAAACCCAGCCCTCACCTGTTTTTGGAAATGGTTCAAGAGTGTGTATACACACACACACACACACACACAAGGGGGGAAGAGACAGCAATGGAAAAAGAGAGGAGAGTGTCTTAGAGTGTCATTTTGTGTCATTTTGGTTGGTGGTGTGCCCCAGGATTTTGTAAATGTAAAAAATGTGCCACAGCTCAAAAAAGGTTGAAAATCACTGCTATACACAATATCCAGTCAATTAATAGACAGCACTAAATTGGCAGTAGATAAGAGCTAACACAAGTCAAGAAGGGTTGGACTTAGACCACTTATGGGAACATAAGGATTCCGGGTTGATTCCTCTCTTGACTCCCTCCCCAGATTCTGCCTGTCCTCCTCATACAACAAGCCATTGTACAGCCATCTTCAATTTACAACTATTCAATTAATCATGGTCCAAAGTTACAACAACCTCAAAATAAGTTTCTTCTTACCAGTATTCCTGCTTCAGACCCTCAGCCCACCCACCCCTATCCAGCTTTAGTTGAGGAAGTTCAGGGACCCTAGTCAATGAGGATTTCCTCAAGAGTTTAACCCAGCCACGTTTTTCCTTCAGCATACCTTTGGAAGACCTTCGGAATATTTGAGAATCTCAACAAAACAGCGGTAGACTAAATCCCACAAATTCTGCACATCGGGATCAAATATTATAGAGGGATCTTCCACGTCTAGTTTGAGGACCAATATTTGAGGAATAAAGAACATCATATCTTGATAAACGTCACCAAAATCATTTCCATCCTCAACAGAAAGAAGGAAAGAAAACATGAGATCAGATGCAGGGGATAAGCAGAAAGAATTGATTTTCAGGATCCTAACCCCTAACCCCAAACATTTTTCCCTTAGACTATCCATGATTGACCTCTCCAGGTTCCTTAGAGGTCAGTAAGGGGCGTGCATAAGTGCACCAGTGTGCCTTCCATCCCCTGTCCAATTGTCTCTCCTTATCTCATTTATTTTTTCTTCCTTTCAAATATGTTCACCTATACTTTTATATCTTATCTTCTATTCTTTTCTTTACTTATATTATTACATATCTTTCTCTTCAATGTGTATTATGTATTGGACAAAATAAATAAATAAATAAAAATAAATACATCTGATGTTGTCTACAATAGACGTTTTTATAGAGCTTTTCACACTTGCAAGCAGTTTTCAAAACGGGATATGCCAATATTGGAAGCAAACATTTTTATAACCAAATAAATAATTTGGAAATGACGTTGATAAGAATTCCGCATTAGTTTTCCAACTTACTCTTTCCCTTCTGCTCCCCCGGTTCCCAGAAAGAAATCTGTTTATCATTCTGAGCTATGCTGCATGAATTTGAATTTGAGAAGAAAATAATAATAATAATCCAGTATCCTTTTCTACAAGATCTGACGTCAATTCTGTTTTTGGTACTTGTGATCAGTAGGTTTTTTTCTCCTCCTATAATCTATGTGAATTTAAGCAATGAGGTCAATGATTAAAATTTGGACATTAAGCCACTGACTTACATGTATGATGGTTGCAGTGTGCCAGGGTCACATGATCAACTTTTGCAACCTTCTGACAAGCAAGATGAACCAGGTTCATTTAACATCTGTGCCACTAATTTATCAACCAGAGTGATTATTGCTTATTTGACCCCTATGACAATCATTAAGTGTTGTACCACATGATTATTGACAAATGTATAGTTTATTTTATGTACGCTGATAGCATATGCACCAAGACAAATTCCTTGTGTGTCCAATCACACTTGGCCAATAAAATTCTATTCTATTCTATTCTATTCTATTAACTGAACAACAGGGGCAGGAAAGGTCGTAAAATGGGGCAAAATTCACTTAACAAATGTCTCACTTAAGCACCATAAATTTTGGGCTCTGTTGTGGTCGGAAGTCGAGGACCGCCTGTTGACCACAACCTACCTTGTGTATCTTAAAAAAATTGAGCAGGTCCTCTAGAGAATTGATGACCATCTCCCGCAGTTGCAGGGACATCAGGATGGCGACCGAAGCAAAGTATTCCTCTATTTGCTGAGAAGAATCGAAGTCATTTTGCGGGGCAAGGTGCAACCACTTCTCTTTCTGCTCAACAAAGAGGTCAGCACACCTGGGGATCCACCTGTAATGACATGGAAAATGCCATTTGCTCAAGTATTTTGGGGTGGCACAGTTCAATGATGAGTTGCAAAGGTCTTGGACGGGTCTTGAATGAGTTGAGCGGGTCCAAAGACGGGCTACAAGAATGGTGGAAGGTCTTAAGCATAAAACGTATCAGGAAAGACTTCATGAACTCAACCTGTATAGTCTGGATGACAGAAGGAAAAGGGGGGACAGGATCGAAACATTTAAATATGTTAAAGGGTTAAATAAGGTCCAGGAGGGAAGTGTTTTTTAATAGGAAAGTGAACACAAGAACAAGGGGACACAATCTGAAGTTAGTTGGGGGAAAGATCAAAGGCAACATGAGAAAATATTATTTTACTGAAAGAGTAGTAGATCCTTGGAACAAACTTCCAGCAGACGTGGTTGGTAAATCCACAGTAACTGAATTTAAACATGCCTGGGATAACCATAGATCCATCCTAAAATAAAATACAGGAAATAGTATAAGGGCAGACTAGATGGACCATGAGGTCTTTTTCTGCCGTCAGTCTTCTATGTTTCTATATTTCTATGTCTTGAGATCATACAGCTTAGCCCACATGGCTTAGAACCAGACTATCTATGGAACCGTCTACTACCTCACACTTCCCTATGGCCAATAAGGACCCACAGGGTTAGCCTTCTCCAGGTCCCGTTTACCAAACAATGTCAGTTGGCGGGGCTGTAGGGAAGAGCTTTCTTTGTGGCAGCTCCAGTCCTCTGGAACCAACTTCCCACGGAGATTCACATTATCTCTGCCCTCCCGGCCTTCCAGAAAGCATTAAGACCTGGCTTTTCCGGCGGCCCTGGGACTATGATTGAATGACTGAATGTTTGAAGGTTTTTAATTGGGTTATTGACTGTTTTTATATTTCATTTTGATACTGTAATTTTTATAATTGTTTTTTATATGTTGTTAGCAGCCCAGAATCCAGGGGAGTTGGGCAGCATATAAATCTTGTTAAACAATTAAACAATATAGATGGAAAACAAAATACAAAGATTTTAAAGAGAGAGTCTAGCTATTCTCCAAGAAGCAATGGGTGGAAACTAATCAAGGAGAGAAGCAATTTAGAACTAAGGAGAAATTTCCTGACAGTGAGAACAATTAACCCGTGGACCAACTTGCCTCCACAAGTTGTAAACACTCAAACACTGGACATATTTAAGAAGAGATTGGATGGAATCAAAATTCGGCCCACTGGCATATATTTATAACTACTGTATTCAAAACTGTCCCAGGTCAAGGGATCGTCCTTTGTAATCTTCCCAAATGGGGCAAAACATTTCATTTAACCAACATTTCGCTTAGCGACAGAAACATTGGGCTCAATTAGATTAGATTAGATTAGATTTATTGGATTTATATGCCGCCGCTCTCCGCAGACTCGGGGCGGCTCACAACAATGGTAAAAAAAATACATAGTAATAAATCTAATATTTAGCAATCTAAATTACAGTTTTAGGTTAAAAAATCCAAAAGAAACCCCAATACAACAAAAACAAGCACACAGTCGAATCATACACAGAAACTACATGGGCAAGGGGGAGATGTTTCAATTCCCCCATGCCTGACGGCAGAGGTGGGTTTTAAGGAGTTTCCGAAAGGCAAGGAGGGTGGAGGCAATCCTAATCTGTCGGGGGAGCTGGTTCCAGAGGGTCAGGGCCACCACAGAGAAGGCTCTTCCCCAGGGTCCCGCCAGACGACATTGTTTATTCGATGGGACCCGGAGAAGGCCCACTCTTTGGGACCTAACCGGTCGCTGGGATTCGTGTGGCAGAAGGCGGTCCCGGAGATATTCTGGTCCGATGCCATGTAGGGCTTTATTGCAGTCGTATGTCGAGGACTGCCCTGTATTTGGCATGGTCTGAGTATCTCTCACCTGGTCTGAAGGATCTCATGAGCTTCCTGGCACTGCCTTCGGATCAGCTCTTCAAATTCGTTCGGAAGGAGAGGCAAATCTCCTTCCAGGATCTCCTTGGTACGAATAAATCTCAGGTCAGAAAACCTGGATGGGAGAAAGCATCACAGTTCGCATGACCTTGTGCCATTTAGAATTGGGCCGGGTTTGTGCATCTTACAATTAAAGCACGTTTTTTTTTTTTTATTCCGAACAAATGTCTTAACAAATCAGAGGAGGAGGAGGAGGCAGTGTGGGAGTCAGGGTCAGCATCAGGGCAACCTGAGACCTCCGAGGAGGAAGAGGCAATGGAGTAGGCAGGAAGAGAGACAGAGGCGAAGCCACAGCCCTCGGATGGAGAGTCAACAGCCCCCAGGTCTGGAAGTGGCTGATGAGGAAGAGGAGGAACAGCTGGGTCCAGCGCCTGGTGCGTGGATGCAGAGAAGGCAGAGAGGAGAGCAGTGGAAATTCATGAGCCGGTCCTTGGGATGGAAGAGCCACTGCTGCTAGTGAAGACCCACCCTGTTGTGGTTAGCTCTGCCCCAGCTCCTAATCCAAGGACTGTGGATGTGGGGGAGACATCCACATGCCGCAGGCCTGTTTTGCTCCCGGGGGAATCTGCTGATGAAGGATCCTCTGACCAAGAAGACATGAGTGACAGGGGGGAGGAGAGTGGGGCAGACAGCTCAGAAGGAGATCACTTATCTAGCTCCTCCTTGGATTCAGAACAAGAGTTAATGATACAGCCACGCATGCGGAGAGCGATGCATAGGCAACAACAACTGAGAGATTATTATCAAAGAAAATGTGGTTGGGTGGGGCTGTGGTCATTAGTGAGGCTGCTATAAAGAGCAGCCTGTGGGTTTGGCCATTGTGGAGGATTATCTGATCATTGTGTTTCGTGCCTGCCTTGCTGACTTCGACCTTTGTGTGCTGATTTTTCCCCGCTTTGAAACTAAACCGGAGCAAAGTGTGTTTCACTTTGTGAGAAGAAGAAGGACTGTGAATTGCCTCACAGCTGCAAGCTAAGTATCTCAGAACAGGGCTGCTGGTGCTCCTAAGAAAGGCACTGGGGAACAGCAATTTCGTTGTCTTAAATCTGGGACTTTATTTTATTTATTTATTTTGTCCAATACAAATTGAAAGTTAAGGAGAATAAAAACGTGTAGTAGTAAATATCAGGGAAGAGATAGAAGAAGAGATTTGAGAATATAATACATCAATGAAGATTAGAGGAAGGATATATGGATGGGAGAAAAGATATATAAAATATAGGAGAGACAATTGGACAGGGGACGGAAGGCACACTAGTGCACTTATGCTCGCCCCTTACTGACCTCTAAGCAATCTGGAGAAGACTTGTTTTCAACTAACTTTTGGCCTCTGGATCCAAAAATAACCACAGTTTTTGTCTATAGTGTCAACTTTTTAAGCTACAGGATACCCTCAAAAATCATACAAATTGTGCATTTAAAGGAAAGGAAAGGAAAGGAAAAACTCACCAAATATACTGTTTACAAAGAATAATTTTATTCATACAAGGGCTCTAATAGTTACTGCAAATTAAATTGTGTTCATAGAAATGGTTGGTTTTTTAGCGAACGATAATTATTTTTGCTTATAGCTTTTTCTGGAGTGTTTAATCTGTGAACCTTGAGCTTGATGCTCCAACAAGAGCCCTTCACTCCTCCACTCGAAACAGAATATCCTACGGAAATAGACTAACAATCCTGGGCCTAGAAAGCCTAGAACTACAGCGCCTAAAACACGATTTGAGTATTGCCCCAAGATCATATGCTGCAACGTCCTACCAGTCAATGACTACTTCAGCTTCAACCGCAACAACACAAGAGCACGCAACAGATTCAAACTTAATACGAACCGCTCCAAACTTGACTGTAAAAAATATGATTTCAACAATTGAGTTATCGAAGCGTGGAACTCACTACTGGACTCAATTGTGTCAACCCCTAACCCCCAACACTTCTCCCTTAGACTCTCCACGATTGACCTCTCCAGGTTCCTAAGAGGCCAGTAAGGGGCGTGCATAAGTGCACTGGTGTGCCTTTCGTCCCCTGTCCAATTGTCTTTCCTCTCTTTCACCTATCATATATATTCTCTTCCTTTCATGTACCCTCTCCTCTAAGTTCACTTTTACCCTTTTACTACATGTCTACTTTTCTTCCTATGTATTTGTGTATTGGACAAATGAATAAATAAAATAAAATAAAATAATAGTCAGCCATCATATGTACACCCCACCTACCTTGATACCGTGTCTCCCTGACCTTCAAATCTTGGAGGAATCGCTCTTCCTGCTCATCACTGACTGCACCAAGGTTTTTGGGGAAATTAGCAAAATGGCTATGTAAAAAATGCAATTTGATGCTCATGTTGCAATCTCATAACCTCATAATTCTCATAAAATGTAGAGAAAAAACTTGACAGGGTAGAAGAAAACTAACTACAGTTTTGAAACCATCATGCCTAATTAACTATAAAAAAGATCAAAAATCAAACTCACTCCGAAAACCAGAGCTGCTGCAACGTGAACATCATAGGATTCACAGTGAAGAGGTGGGTCTCGTTCCAGAGCTTGGTTTCTTGGTAAATTTTGTGCCAAGGAACCGGAGCTCGGATGACTCGTTGGGGAAACGGTTGAGGGATGTTGCCGATGTAGAGTCTGTTTTTCTCGTCTGGATCCATCAAGATGTAATCAACTGGCACAAAAAAGGGAAGAACAAGGTATTGGAAGCAAACCAGAAAGGTAATTAAACAGCCATGCAACCTTTTATAAGCTAGAATCAAATGCACCGGTAGGCACCAGGTGGCACTGTGCAAAACAAGCATCGTGTTCACCCAAATTTCCTGACATGTTAAAAGATGTTGGTTATCACCTATAAAGCCCTATACGGCTTAGGGACAGACTATCTTTAGGACCACCTTCTGCCACACACCTCTCATCGACCGATAAGAGCCCACAGAGCTGCCTTCTTCGGGTCCCGTCAGCCAAACAATGTCGACTGGCGAGGCCGTGGGGAAGGGCCTTCTCTGTGGCGGCTCCGGCTCTCTGAACCAACTGTCTATGGAGATCTGCACTTTCTGCACCTTACTGGCCTTCTGCAAAGCTGTAAAGACCTGGCTCTTCGGGCAGGCCTGAGGTCATTGATCGAATGAGATACAATCTAGATCCGGCCATGAGTGAGACGGAGAGATATGTCTGCTTTTTTATTAGAGTTTTTAATTATTTTTAATTATTTTAAAATACTGGGGTTTTTTCCTTGTTGGAAGCCACCCAGAGTCCCTTGAGCGTTGGGCGGCATATAAGTAGGATGGATAGATGGATGGATGGATGGATGGGTGGGTGGGTGGGTGGGTGGATGGATAGATAGATAGGGAGAGAGAGAGAGACAGACAGACAGACAGACAACATTAAAATACTTTAAATACTTTAAAATAAAATACTTTATTTTAAAATACTGGGTTTTTTTCCTTGTTGGAAGCCACCCAGAGTCCCTTGAGAGTTGGGCGGCATATAAGTAGGATGGATAGATGGATGGGTGGATGGATGGATGGATGGATGGATGGATGGACGGACGGACGGACGGACGGACGGACAGACAGACAGACAGACAGACAGACAGACAGACAGACAGACATAAACAAACAAACAAATAAGTTGACGCCAGAAAAATAGACAAACCAATTCCATAATGTGGTTTTGAAGTGACTCCTGGGTCTTATTTAATTTGACCAAATATTTAAGTCCAGTTGATTGTGTTAATCCAAAATTGAAGGTGGTGAGATGGGTGGCAAATTTAAAGAAACAAACCACTTTATCTCATTACACAAAACCTGATTTCCCCCGTTCAGACACTTAAGTCCTGGTTTGACCCTGGAGAACTGTGTTGTATGAATTTAGTCACTGTGGCTAGAAACCATTATTTATGGCTTGGAAGGTGGAGTGAGCCTGCCCTCATTTCCTTTACCCAACATACTATTCAAGCTATGGTTTACCCACCTGATCATACAGCACCTATAATTCATTCAGCTAAAATTTCAAGACTTGAAGTCTTAGTGTTCTGCTAGAAAGAAGTAACAGTCGAAAAAAATGTGGTTTTTTTTTCACAATTTGCTTTGTTTGCCAAAGGACACTGTCTTCCACTCTCTTCCACTCACCAATGTTTTTCATGAGCCAAATCTGGTAATCGCTTTGAATTTCTTGCATCAAACTGTTCAATAAGGCCTCCAGTTCTGGGCTGGCAAGGAAATGACTTGGGATACGAATCAAAATATTGCTCAGCACATTTTCATCCTGTGGCGCTAACATGTCTTTCCGGATGCCTTTATGGATGTAATAGCAATACCTCTGCAAAAGATGCAACATGAATTTCCAAAAATAAAAATATACTTGCTCAAAAAAATAAAGGGAACACTCAAATAACACATCCTAGATCAGAATGATCAAATAACACAGCCTAGATCTGAATGAATGAAATATTCTCATTGAATATTTCATTTGCACAACTATTATATTTGAACAACAACATGTGAAATTGACTGTCAATCAGTGTTGCTTCCTAAGTGGACAGTTTGATTTCACAGAAGTTTGATTTACTTGGAGTTATAATCTGTTTGTTTGTTAATTTTAATTTTAATTTTAATAATTTTAATTTTAATTTTTTTAAATTTATTTATTTATTAGATTTGTATGCCGCCCCTCTCCGAGGACTCGGAGCGGCTGTTATTTAAGTATTCCCTATATTTTTTTGAGCAGCGTAGATCATTATTATTATTATTATTATTATTATTATTATTATTTATTAGATTTGTATGCCGCCCCTCTCCGCAGACTCGGGGCGGCTCACAACAGTGATAAAAACAATATATAATGACAAATCTAATAATTAGAATCTAAAATAACAATTATACATTTAAAAATCTAAAAACAAGGTAATTACAATCTTTGGAACATGCTGCTTGCCAATTCAGACCACAAAATATCCATTAAATCAGTGGTCTCCAACCTTTTGGGCACCGTGGATTGCTTCAGTGGAGAGACCTTTTTCCGTGGACCGAAAGGGGCGTGGTTTTGTGTGCTGCTTGCATTCCGTGGATGGGGCTTTGCTTGTTTGTCTGGACCGGTGCTGGTTCACAGACCAGGGGTTAGGGACCCCTGCATTAAATTTTGTACAATGGCCTTTCACATTATTTTTAAAAAGGCGTCTACGTAATCCTCAACTTGCAACCACAACTGACCCTAACGTTTATGTTGTTGAGAAATTTGTTGGCTTTCAGTTGTTAACTTAGTCACAAGGTTGTTAAGTGAATTTGGTTCCCTCATTTGACTTCGCTTGTCAGGAGGTCACAAAAGGCAGATTTTACCTGACTCTTGGACATATAATAAATAAAATCTAGACTTTACAATTTGGGGAGGGGGGCAATATAGCCTGCATGATAAATCATTGAAGTATATATGAAATTATTTTGTTAATGGAAAAAAAGCATGTACTAATTTATATACTTGAGACAAATTATATCCTAGTGTATAATTAATATAATATATAGTGACTTTAGTGCTAATATAATGCTAATATCTGTACATACTAATAATAATTTGATTTTCTTTGATTTTCTTCTGTACTTACTATTCTGTTTTCTTTTTTTAATAAAAAGAAAAAGAACATTGCAACTGTCAAAAATATGAGTCAGTTGTCCAGATCAGGGGTCTTCAACCTTGGCAGCTTTAAGACTTCTGGACTTCAACTCCCAGAGTTCCCCAGTCAGATCATGTGACCATGGGGAGGCTACAATGGTTGTAAGTGTGAAAACAGTCACAAGTCGCTTTTTTCCAGTGATGTTGGAACTTTGGTCACTAAATGAGCTGATTTAAGTCGAGACTACCTGTATTGCACTGCCTCCATTGGAAAAAGTCAATTACCCTAATTCCCTTTTATTGCGGGAAATAGGGGAATTTGCCTTAACTACAGGACCAAACTGACTCTCCCAAGCGGAGATGACCACTCCAAACTTGACTGTAAAAAATATGACTTCAGTAACCGAGTTGTCGAAGCGTGGAACTCATTACCAGACTCCATAGTGTCATTCTCAAACCCCCAACACTTTACCCTTAGATTATCTACAGTTGACCTATCCAGATTCCTAAGAGGTCAGTAAGGGGCGAGTACAAGTGCACTAGAGTCCCTTCCGTCCCCTGTCCCATTGCTCTCCTATATCTCCTATACCTTTCTTCTATTCCTATATCTCTTCTTCTATTCTTTCATTGATATGTTCTATTCCTATATCTTCTTTTCTATTATTTTTTAGATATATTTTACTATGAGTATCTCCTCTATAACCTTCATCATGTATTTTACTATGTGTATATTGATATATACCCACTAAATCCCTCATTGTGTATTGGACAAAATAAATAAATAATAAAAATAAATAATAATAAATAACAGCATGGAAAGCTTTGAGACTTCTATGCATCATCTAATCCTGCCGATAAAAAATGCCTTGTGAATTGGCTTAGCAACCTCCAGATCTTCTTCTGTGGGGGGCCGTTGTCCTCTGGTCATCTCTTCCTCGTGCTGACGCATCACGACAAATTGCTGTTCTGGGGTCAGCGGTTGGTGTTCGGAATAACGAGGAGCTCCTTCTTCCACCACTTGAACATCCAACCTCAACAAATCGAAGCTGCACACCTGGGATACAGTCTCAGCCCTGAAATGAACGACAATCGACAGGTAAGTCCGTTTATGGAGAGTCTCCAACATCCAGGTCAGGATTGTCCCCAAAGGTGCTTTTTTTCCAAAAGGCAACTGCACTTTCTTGGTTTGTTTTGTGTTTCTCCTCCCCCCAAGCATAGGATGCTTGGCTGCATAGTTAGAGGTATAACAAGCAGGAAGAGGGAGATTGTGATCCCCTTTTATAGAGTGCTGGTGAGACCCCATTTGGGATACTGTGTTCAGTTCTGGAGACCTCACCTACAAAAAGATATTGACAAAATTGAACGGGTCCAAAGACGGGCTACAAGAATGGTGGAAGGTCTTAAGCATAAAACGTATCAGGAAAGACTTCATGAACTCAATCTGGATAGTCTGGAGGACAGAAGGAAAAGGGGGGACATGATCGAAACATTTAAATATGTTAAAGGGTTAAATAAGGTCCAGGAGGGAAGTGTTTTTAATAGGAAAGTGAACACAAGAACAAGGGGACACAATCTGAAGTTAGTTGGGGGAAAGATCAAAAGCAACATGAGGAAATACTATTTTACTGAAAGAGTAGTAGATCTTTGGAACAAACTTCCAGCAGACTTGGTAGATAAATCCACAGTAACTGAATTTAAACATGCCTGGGATACATATATACCCATCCTAAGATAAAATACAGAAAATAGTATAAGGGCAGACTAGATGGACCATGAGGTCTTTTTCTGCCGTCAGACTTGTATGTTTCTATGTTTCTATGAAAACGTTTCCTGAGAGCTCAAGTCACAACCGAAAACGCTTCTTGGATGAGAAGGGAAACAATTTCAAGGAAACAAAAGCCCAAGTAAGTCCACTTGCCCTTTGGAAAAAGTACCTTTTGGGACAACAGGTGAATCCTGAACCTGACTAGCTGAGAAACCAACTGACCCTGGTGGGATTAGCCCACCCTACTTGTCCTGGCAGAAGGGCAGACTCCAACAGCCAAAGAATTTCAACTGGTGAGGTCCAGGAGAAGACCCTGTTTTGTGGTGGCTCCCGCCAGTGACGGGATTCAATTTTTTTTTACTACCAGTTCTGTACGCATGGCTTGGTAGGCATAACATAGCCTGGTGGGAGTGGCAGGGGAAGGATACTGTAAAATCTTCCTTCCCTCCCCACTCTAGGGGAAGGTTGCTGCAAAATCTCCATTTCCTCCCGATCAGCTGAGACTCGGGAGGCAGAGTATAGAGGGGATTGGGGGCAGTCAGAAGTGGTATTTACTGATTCTCCGAACTACGTTTGCCCAGGTTCGCCTGGTGCACCAGTTGCGGGCCTATTTGGACAGGGAGTCACTGTTCACAGTCGCTCATGCCCTTATCACCTCGAGGTTCGACTACTGCAACACTCTCTACATGGGGCTACCTTTGAAAAGTGTTCGGAAACTTCAGATCGTGCAGAATGCGGCCGCAAGAGCCATCGTGGGGCTTCTTAGATTCGCCCACGTTTCTACAACACTCCGTGGCCTGCACTGGCTGCCGATCGGTTTCCGGTCACAATTCAAAGTGTTGGTAATGACCTTTAAAGCCCTTCATGGCATTGGACCAGAATACCTCCGGAACCGCCTTCTACCGCACTAATCCCAGCGGCCTATAAAGTCCCACAGAATTGGCCTTCTCCGGGTCCTGTCGACCAAACAATGTCATTTGGCGGGCCCCAGGGGAAGAGCCTTCTCTGTGGCGGCCCCGACCCTCTGGAATCCACTCCCCCCAGAGATTAGAACGGCCCCCACCCTCCTTGTCTTTTGCAAGTTACATAAGACCCATCTATGTGGGAATTAAGAAATCTCCCCCAGGCTTTCTTATATTTTATGTTTGGTATGTATGTGGGGGGTTTTATATAATTTTATTATTAGATTTGTTCCATTGTTATACTGTTTTTTATTACTGTTGTGAGCCACCCCGAGTCTTCGGAGAGCGGTGGCATAAAAATCTAATAAATTGAATTGAATTGAATATTCCAAATATTCTGCTACCAGTATCCCAGAACTGGTCAGAATCTGCTGAATGCCACCCCTGGATTCCTCCCTCTGTAATATCTCTCCCCCCAAGTCAGATCTGCCTTGAAGACTTAGCTGTTCTAACTAGGCTGAGCCCCCAATGGGGATGTGGCAGATGGAATAGGGAATAGGGAACCCCTTCTCTCTCTGTGCACTGTGCTCCCTCCTTTCTCCATCCTGCTTTTATTTTAATGGAATTTTGAAATGTCTTGATCATTTGAAAGTTTTATTCTGCATTTTACTCCATGCCTGTAAGCCGCCTAGAATCACCTCTGGTGAGATCAGCAGCATACACGTTTGATAAACAAACAAAAAAACAAATAAACAAACCCTCCAATATTTGTTAATAACAAGGGCTTATTAGTAACAAGGGCTTGTCGGTTATAAGGGCTGGATAGCTACAAAGAGACACAATAATTTGCTTGGTTCTGGCCTAAGTAAGTTAATAATAATAACAATAACAATAACAATAACAACAACAACAACAACAACAATAATAATAATAATAATAATAATAATAATAATAGATTTGCATGCCGCCCCTCTCCGAAGACTCGGGGCGGCTCACAACAATAATAAAAAACAATATTATAGCGAAACAAATCTAATATAACCTGCACTGGCTGTCGATCGGTTTCCAGTCACAATTCAAAGTGTTGGTAATGACCTTTAAAGCCCTACATGGCATTGGGCCAGAATACATCCGGAACCACCTTCTACTGCATGAATCCCAGCGGCCGATAAGGTCCCACAGAGTTGGCCTTCTCCGGGTCCCGTCGACCAAACAATATAGTTTGGCGGGCCCCAGGGGAAGAGCCTTCTCTGTGGCGGCCCCGGCCCTCTGGAATCAAATCCCACCAGAGATTAGAACGGCCCCCACCCTCCTTGTGTTTCGCAAATTACTCAAGACCCACCTTTGTCGCCAAGCATGGGGGAGTTAGGATATTCCTTCCCCTAGGCCATTACAAGTTATGTATGGTATGTTTGTGTGTATGTTTGGTTTTTTTATAATAAGGGTTTTTAGTTGTTTTATTAAATTGGATTGTTGCATGTTGTTTTTTATCATTGTTGTTAGCCGCCCCGAGTCTGCGGAGAGGGGCGGCATACAAATCCAATAAATAAAATAAATAAATAAAATATTAAAAAGAAGCATATAAAACCCTATCATATTTAAAAACCAAACAACACATACATACCAAACATAAAATATAAAAAGACTGGGGGAAAAGATGTCTGTACACGACGTTTCCTGACTCAGCATGCCAAGCAAAGTCAGCCCATTGTGGTTTATTCCACAAACCATGATTAGATGAACTAGATCTTAGAGTATGCCTGTGAGCCCAAGCATTATGGATCATACACTCTCTTTAAGGCTGAGATGTTGTGTGAACTTTGCAAAACGTGGCTTATTCGAGGGCCCTAACTCGTTCAACCATTATCTACTGAATAAGCAAAAAGGTAAAAACGTGACAATACCTTTCATATTCACCGTCGAGGTTTTTTAAATACATTTTCATCTTCTTTTCAGATGGCGCATACTCTTTAGCGGCTAGGAGATCTTGTTAAAGAAAAGCCTCAGCCAAAATAAGAAAAGAAAAAGAAAGCTGGGACACAATCTGAAGTTAGTTGGGGGAAAGATCAAAAGCAACAAGAGAAAATATTATTTTACTGAAAGAGTAGTAGATCCTTGGAACAAACTTCCAGCAGATGTGGTTGGTAAATCCACAGTAACTGAATTTAAACATGCCTGGGATAAACATGTCCATTTTAAGGGGGTAGGCAAAGTTGGCTGTTCTATGACTTGTGGACTTCAACTCCAAGAATTCCTGAGCCTATCATGCTAGTTCAGGAATTCCAGGAGTTGAAGTCCACATGGCATAGAAGAGCCAACTTTGCCTACCCCTGGACTGGATGACCTACAAGGCCCCTTCCAACTCTGTTTAAACTGTTAAACCCTGGCCTGGGTGGTGGAGAACCTCCATAGACATGGATCTCTACGCTGTTGAACCTAGAGGATACGTGAACATTCGGCTTTTTGTTTGCAAGGCGCAGAAGTTTTTCTGATTCGGAGAGGTGAAGCCAGCTTCTGCAGATCCTTCATCTTCAGGTCGCGCGCGGTCAAGGTGTAGTTGTTGGCAATGGAGTTGCTCGGCGTGCGGAAATGGCACTGTTCCTTCAGGGGCACCGCCAGCATCCAAGACGCTCTCTGCATTAGCGTGGGGTAGTGACTGCTCTCCTGAACCATCTAAACGCGGAACAAGGATTAGATTAGATTAGATTAGATTAGATTAGATTTATTGGATTTATATGCCGCCCCTCTCCGCAGACTCGGGGTGGCTCACAACAATGATAAAAACAGTACATAGTAACAAATCTAATATTTAGCAATCTAAATTACAGTTTTAGGTGAAAAAGTCCTTAAAAGAAACCCCAATATATAAAAAACAAGCACACAATCAATCATACACCAAAACTACATGGGCAAGGGGGAGATGTTTCAATTCCCCCATGCCTGACGGCAGAGGTGGGTTTTAAGGAGTTTACGGAAGGCAAGGAGGGTGGGGGCAGTCCTAATCTCTGGGGGGAGCTGGTTCCAGAGGGTTGGAGCCACCACAGAGAAGGCTCTTCCCCTGGGTCCCGCCAGATGACATTGTTTAGTCGACGGGACCCGGAGAAGGCCAACTCTGTAGGACCTAACTGGTCGCTGGGATTCATGCAGCAGAAGGCGGTCCCGGAGATATTCTGGTCCGGTGCCATGAAGGGCTTTATAGGTCATAACCAACACTTTGAATTGTGACCAGAAACTGATTGGCAACCAATGCAGACTGCGGAGTGTTGGAGTAACATGGGGATACCTAGGGAAGCCCATGATTGCTCTCGCAGCTGCATTCTGCACGATCTGGAGTTTCCGAACATTCTTCAAAGGTAGCCCCATGTGGAGAGCATTACAGTACTCGAGCCTCGAGGTGATGAGGACATGAGTGACTGTGAGCAATGACTCCCGATCCAAATAGGGCCGCAATTGGTGCACCAGGCGAACCTGGGCAAGAGAAGAAAAAAAATGAGACATTCTGGATAACTATCCCAGCTTCCACGTTGTTATGACTGTTCCCTGTCAGCCTTTGGAAATATCAGATTCAGAGGAGGAGGAAGACGTAGAAGCTGTCAATCACCCTGATTTAAGAGAAACGGAGGAGGGTAATGGTGATGAGAACTTATTAGAAAATCCATCAGACATTAGTATGGATAGATACTTCCTCAGATAATGAGGGGTGTAGAGAATAGCCCTTGGTTAAGTGCTGAATTTAGGAGGTTAGAGGAAAGGAAAGACGAACTTGGAGGAAAGAGGTTTTAAATCTGCTATTCAGTGTGTGTAAATTTATTAATTACCTCACATCCGGAATTGGCCGGAAATGAGGAATGCTTTTCTACAAAGTGAAAGAGACAAAATGGATGTTTCTGCCGTTTCTTCGGAGAAGTGAGTTTTTAATATTGCATGATAAAACTGTTTTTAAGTAGCGTGAATCTGACCCAGAGATGATGAGAGGTTTGAAGCCGACAGCCTGCTCATTAGAAGAATTTATGACTTTGTAGTTTGTTTATTTATTCATTCATTCATTCATTCATTGCCACCCCTCTCCGTAGACTCGGGGCGGCTAACAACAATGATAAAAACAGCATGTAACAATCCAATCCAATCCAATACTAAAATAACTAAAAAAAAACTTATTATAAAAACCAAACATACATACAGATAGACTTTGTAGTTTGTTTATTTATTTATTCATTCATTCATTCATTCATATGCCACCCCTCTCCGTAGACTCGGGGCGGCTAACAACAATGATAAAAACAGCATGTAACAATCCAATCCAATACTAAAATAACTAAAAAAAAACTTATTATAAAAACCAAACATACATACAGACATACCATGCGTAAATTGTAAAGGCCTAGGGGGAAAGAATATCTCAGTTCCCCCACGCCTGACGGCAGAGGTGGGTTTTAAGAAGTTTACGAAAGGTGAGGAGGGTGGGGGCAATTCTAATCTCTGGGGGGAGTTGGTTCCAAAGGGCCGGGGCCGCCACAGAGAAGGCTCGTTCCCTGAGTTCCGACAAATGACATTGTTTAGTTGACGGGACCCGGAGAAGACCCACTCTGTGGGACCTGACTGGTCGCTGGGATTCGTGCAGCAGAAGGCGGTCCCTGAGTTTAGCCTGTGAGATGGCACTTGCATGCCGGAGATTGTATACTGACGAATTCCAATGTGGAAGAAAATAAATAAAGAAGTGTTATTTTTGAAAACACAAGCCTGTAAAGAGCGTGTTTTTGGAGAAGCCAGCTAGACCATAACACAGGTGAGCATGGCAGAGGGGAGATAAACAGAAAGATAAGATTTGAAACTGGTTTTAATCTTGTCAATTTTCACCCAGCTAAACCCAGTGCTACTAGGCTGAGTGGGGAAAAGGAAGGTTATAGTTGCTAAATTGCTGGTTTCCCACTTAGTGACCACTTCAGTTAACAACAGTTACTGGTCCCAGTTGCGGTCGCTAAACAAGGACTACCTGCATGGTTTTCCAGCTGGTTTCCTATAATAACTAATTTTTTTATAAGAATGCGAGGACTCACCTGATACATTTGAGAAGGATCAGAGGCCGCTACTGAAGGTAAAGGCGGCAGCTCAGGTATCTGCTTTGCATGACTCATATTATAGATAGAATCAGTCTGGAACTAAAAAGAAATATGGGGAAAAGCTTTAAGAAAGTGCATTGAACATGTATTGAGATAATGACATTGTGTAATTCTACGACGTTTCTAAGCACAATATTAGGGTTTGCAAACAGAGGATGTAACTTTTTCCCTAATAAACAATAGTTAAATCATGACTTATTGCAATTGAGCTAGAAGCTACAATATTCTCTGGATACCCTGGGCAAAAAACCCATTACTATTTTTCTCTAGAATAGAATAGAATAGAATTTTTTATTGGCCAAGTGTGATTGGACACACAAGGAATTTGTCTTGGTGCATATGCTCTCAGCGTACATAAAATAAAATATACACGTGTGGTGATCAAGCTGGGAATTTTGCAAGCTTTCATCCAAGACACCAGATTAAAATAGCTTTTGTCGAACATCGTCAATATGATTACCATATTATTTTTCTTCAAAGGTTCAACATTTTACAGTATTTTTAGGTAGTTGTCAAATCCTTTTCCTTTTAAAATAGCAATTGGACCCTTATCTCAAAATAAGCCAATGTTTGACCATGGATTAATAAAGGTGAAACTCAATAGCTTTACCTAAGTCTGCATTAAATATTAAGAGTTAAAAGCCATGATTGCTGTCATTGTACAAGACAGAAAGCCTAAATCACAGAAACAGGATTGTGAACAATGAGCAAATTCACCACCATTTGAGACTGCATAGTTTACTCCAAGGTCCACAATTCAAGTGGGAAAAGGAGACTGTTGACTGGTTGAGCCATCTGATAAGCGCCCTATAAAAGGGGGCTCTTTGCTGGATCTTACTACTACAATAAAGAGTTCTTGTTTAAGCCTATCTCAAGCCTCTTCAGTCCCAGAATTTAACATAGACAATGTTTTCATAATAATTTTTCACACCTACCCTCAAAATGTTGGTAATCTCCTTTGGATTCATGATGAATATTTCTTAGGATGTCCTTCTTCCAAAATGTTAATTAGATCAATAATCTTTCCAAAAATAAATCTTTATCCTGGCTTTAAACAGCTAGAAGAATCAAACCAATTGATAGTCAAAACAAAACCCATTACTGTACGCTACAATCCATTTTTCTAATATTCCTTCATTAGGACACCCACTGAATGTATATTCTAACATTCCTTCAAACTTAGGCTAGATAGGAAAACATGTTATCTTATCTTTAGGAGCTTATATTTAGGAACTAGAAAGTGATTGCATCAAAGAGAAGGGAGGGAGGTGTGGGGTGGAAGAGTGAGGGAGAGACAGAAAGGAAGGAAGGAGGAAAAAAGAAGAGAGGAGGGAAGGGAAGGAAGGAGGGAGGCAGCAAGAAAGGAGAAAGAAAGATAAGAAGGAAAGAGAAGAAGGTTTCTTAGGAACTTTTAAATGATAGAGAGAGAGAGAAAGGAAGGAAGGAGGGAGGGAAGGAGGAAAGGAAGGAAGGGAGGAAGGAAGGGAGAAAAAAGGGAGAGAAAAAGAGAAAGAATAAAAAAGAGAAAGGGAGAGAGAGAGAGAAAGAAAAAAGAAAGAAAAGAAAGTAAGGAAGGAAAGGAAGGAAGGAAGGAAGGAAAGAAAGAAAGAAAGAAAAGAAGGAAAGAGAAGGTTTCTTAGGAACTTTTAAATAAGAGAGAGAGAGAGAGAGAGAAAGGAAGGAAGGAGGGAGGGAGGGAAGGAGGGAAGGAAGGAAGGAAGGGAGAAAAAAGGGAGAGAAAAAGAAAAAGAAGAAAAAGAGAGAAAGGGAGAGAGAGAGAGAAAGAAAGAAAAAAGAAAGAAAGAAAAGAAGGCAGGAAGGAAAGGAAGGAAGGAAGGAAGGAAGGAAGGAAGGAAAGAAAGGAAGAAAGAAAGAAAGAAAGAAAGAAAGAAAGAAAGAAAGAAAGAAAGAAAGAAAGAAAGAAAGAAAGAAAGGGAAATCAAAGTCTGTCACTTCCAGGGCAAACCAAGCCAACTTTCTTTTGCCTCTTCTCAACCTCACTCAGGACTAGGAAGGGGCGAGGGCTGTCTGCTGCTCCAGAGGGCCGTCCCAGTCACCTGTTTCCGTGCTTGCCGGAGAGGCAGAGCACAGAAAGAACTTCTGCTCCCCGGCATTCTCTCCCCCTTCTCGCTTGGGGTAACCGAGGGGACCGCATTGCTGTCACTAAGCAACCTGACTCCGCTCTTCCCACACCTCCTCCCTCCCACTCCGCCCAGTTGGCTGCCATGCTAGGCCATTCCCGCCAGCCTGAATCTTCACCAGTGGCGCCTCCTGCGAAAGGCAATTTGTTTAACAAGCAAAGGCTGTTTTGATATGGTAAGATGGACAGGACGCTTCAGGTGGAATCAGGGGAGTGACCCGGGCAACAGGGGAGAGAAAGGGTGGCAGACATCTTTGAGGGAGAAAAAGCACATAGTACTTGGATCATTTTCATTTATTTTAATACAATTGGCTTGCAAGAAACCAATATTTGCCATTATAACTTCCATTGTTTTTTTAAACTCCCCTCTTTTATTGTCTGAACACTTCAGCATTGTTATTTATTTATTTATTCATTCATTCATTCATTCATTCATTCATTCCATTTTTATGCTGCCTTTCTCCTTAGACTCAGGGCAGCTTACAACATGTTAGCAATAGCACTTTTTAACAAAGTGGTACAACAGGTCTACAAAAAAATATTTTTTGTAATCATCGCAGTTGACCTTGTACTTTTCTGAATCATTTTTTTTTTGCTCTGATTTCAAAAATGTTTATAGTTTTCCTGTAGCAGGTATAGTTTCCACGGAGCAGCATCATTATTATAAGGTATAGGAAATATCCTGGCGACATTAAGAAAACAGTAATTATCACATACATTGAAAATGTAGAAATAACGTAATAGCAAAAATGCTTCTATATTAGACACTTTATGTTTTATGGAGTTTGATGTGCTGATTCCAAAAATATGCTTACTTTGGTTTTATCAGACACTTTATGTGATAAGAGCAAAACTAAGCATATTTTTGGAACCAGCACATCAAACTCCATAAAACAGACATATTACCTTTGCTGATGATTTTTTGTATGTTGACCAGTGTTATTATTATATTTGCTTTCCCTACCGCCTGACCTTGGGTGAACAGTGCAATCAGGCGGTAGTGAAAGCAACTATAACAACTCTGGTCAATACCAAAAAAAATAAAAAAAATAAATAAAATATAAAATGAAATAAAAATGTTTATATGTTTACGTTTAGGTCTATACCTGCTATATTGTACACGTTTGACAAAAAATAAAATAAAATAATTAAATAAATTAAATAAATATTAAATTAAATAAATAAATTAAATAAATAAATATAATATAAAATAAAATAAAAATGTTTATATGTTTATGTTTAGGTCTATACCTGCTATCTTGTACACGTTTGACAAACAATAAAATAAAATAATAAAATAAAATAAATTAAATAAAAATAAAATAAAATAAATAAATAAAATATAAAATAAAAATATTTATATGATTACGTTTAGGTCTATACCTGCTATCTTGTACACGTTTGACAAACAATAAAATAAAATAATAAAATAAATATAAAATAAAATAATAAAATAAATAAATCAACAGTCAGACTTTCTACTAAATCTGCACTTCTATTCTACTAGTTTTTCTCATCATTCCTTTCACCCATTTCCTCCCATGTTGACTGTATGACTGTAACTTGTTGCTTATATCCTAAGATTTTTATTAATATTGCTTCTTCATTGCTTATGTTGTACCACATGATTCTTGACAAATGTATATTTTATTTTATGTACGCTTGAGAGCATATGCACCAAGACAAATTCCTTGTGTGTCCAATCACACTTGGCCAATAAAAATTCTATTCTATTCTATTCTAAAAAAAATAAAAAAAAATAAAAATAAAATAAAATGTTTTAATCTCTTAAGCCATTTTAGCTGCTCTTCTCTGCAAATCTTTCCAGAGTCTCAATCTCTGTTTATAAATACGGTGACAAAACTGGAAGTGAGGTTTATTTATTTTTTATTTTAATTTATTTGTTTGTTTTCTTGTTTGTTTGTTATACCAATATAGTATTGTATTGTAGTATGTTTAACACAATATAAGTATAGAGATAAAAAAAAGATAAAAAGACATTAGGACAGGAAGGGTAGGCACGAAGGTGCACTTATGCACGCCCCTTATGCACGCCCAGGTGTGGCCACTCTTACCAAGGGATAAATATCCATGATTAAAAATGCCAGCCACATCTGGCCAGCTGCGTGCCCAGCAGCCACCATCGGAGAGTTAACCACCATCCGCCTCTCTTTTTGTGCCGGCGGCGGCTTCCACGCTGTGCCTTGCCAAGGGAGGAGCCGGCCTCCTTTCCGGAGAGGCCCGTGAGGCAAGTCGAGTGTCTTCGGGAAAAGGCCGACTGACTGACTGACAGGCGAGGCGAAGGGGGAAAGGCGGCGGCTCTCTCTTTAGCGCCTCGCCGGGCCCCGGAGCGCCGGGCACGGCCGAGCAGGCGAAGCGAGGAGGCGGCGTTGCGCTCGGCCTCTTTTTTAGGCGGCTCCGCGGAGGTACGTTAAGGCCGAGGGAGCGAGGCCAAGGCCGCTTCGTCCCCTTTCCCGCCGGCGAGAAGGAGGAAGAGGCGGCGGAGGCGGCTTCGCAGGCCGAAGTGCGTCAGGGGAGCGCCTTTCTCCCGAACCTGGCTCGGGCTTTTTTTTGTGTGTGGAGTGGGAGGGATATTCAACAGGGCAATGACCGTTCAGACGCTGCTGAGGGCGGAGGGTCAGGCAGAGGTCCGACAGGATGGAGTCGTCCCTCATTCCCCTCACTGTTTGAGGGCCAGGCGGAGGTTCAACAGGGTAGAGTTTTTCCTCAGAGGGCCTTTCGGGTGGTGCTGAGGCTGAAGGGCTAGGCACAGGTTCAACAGGGCAGAATTTTTTCCCTCTGCTGCTCCTCGGGCTGCTGAGAGTAAAGAGCTAGGCAGAGGTTCAACAGGACAGAGCTTTTCCTCAGAGTGCCTTTCAGGTGCTGCTGAGGCTGAAGAGCTAGGCAGAGGTTCAACAGGGCAGAGCTCCCCCCCCTCCTCAGTTGCTGCTGAGACTGAAGGACCAGGCAGAGGTACAACAGGGCAGAATTTTTTCCCCTTCTACTCCTCAGATGCTAGGCAGATGTTCAACAGGGCAGAGCTCCCCCCCCTCCCCTGTTGCTGCTGAGGCTGAAGGACCAGGCAGAGGTTCAACAGGGCAGAATTTTTTTCAATTCTGCTCCTCAGATGCTAGACAGAGATTCAACAGGACAGGATTTTTTTTTCCTGCTGCTGCTCAGGGGTTGCTGAGGCTGAAGGACCAGGCAGAGGTTCAACAGGGCAGATTTTTTTTCCCTGCTGCTCCTAAGGCGCTGCTGAGGCTGAACAGCTAGGCAGAAGTCTGACAGGACAGATTCCATCAGGCAGAGGTTCCACAGGGCAGTGCCCTTGCTGTTTTGACACTGTCCTTTTGTCAGATTTTGAAGATCTACCAGCCACTTTGGCAGGCATCCTTGCAATTGGGGAGTTATAGAAGACAGACGGGCAGACATTCAACAGGGCATCTACTATCCAGAGCAGGAGTTGGATATTTGTTTCAGGAGAGCAAAGATCTCAGAGCAATTCCTTCAGGTCTCATGTGGAAAGGATGTGTTTTTTTTTAATGCTTTTGTTTGCTTTACTTCCACCAGCTTGTTTGGGTTTTTTTCCCTTCCTCTTTTAGAGGCTTATATCTGGTGGAAACATTGTAAAACTGTAGTAAACTGAGTTTGCCAATACAATTGCAATTGCAACTATGTGGGAACCTGACTCCTGTCATAAGAGGACAAGAAAATAAATGAAGTTATCTGTTTCTAAAAATACACATTTCCTAGCCAAGTGAGGATCTTAAAGGTTATCGTCTAGGAATTATTATTATTATTATTATTATTATTATTATTATTATTATTATTATTATTTATTGGATTTGTATGCCGCCCCTCTCCATAGACTCGGGGCGGCTAACAACAATAATAAAAACAACATGTACAATCCAATAATAAAAAACAACTAAAACCCCTATTATAAAACCAAACATACACACAAACATACTATGCATAACTTGTAATGGCCTAGGGGGAAGGGCTATCTCAACTCCCCCATGCCTGGCGGTATAAATGAGTCTTGAGTAGTTTACGAAAGACAGGGAGGGTGGGGGCAATTCTAATCTCCGGGGGGGGGAGTTGGTTCCAGAGGGCCGGGGCCACCACAGAGAAGGCTCTTCCCCTGGGGCCTGCCAAACAACATTGTTTAGTCGACGGGACCCAGAGAAGGCCAACTCTTTGGGACCTTATCGGCCGCTGGGATTCGTGCGGTAGCAGGCGGTTCCGGAGGTAATCTGGTCCAATGCCATGTAGGGCTTTAAAGGTCATGACCAACACTTTGAATTGTGACCGGAAACTGATTGGCAGCCAATGCAAGCCACGGAGTGTTGAAGAAACGTTTGAATACAGGCAGTCCTTGACTTACAACCAACAGTTGAGCCCAAAATTTCTGTGGCTGAGCAAGATAGTTAAGTGAGTTTTGTCTCATTTTATGAACTTCCTTGCCACAGTTGTTAAGTGAATCACTGCAACTGTTAAATTAGTAACAGCGTCGTTAAGTGAATCTGGCTTCTCCATTGACTTTGCTTGTCAGGAGGTCGCAAAAGGGGAATCACGTGACACTGGGGCACTGCAACCGTCATAACTGTGAGCCAGTAGCCAACATCTGAATTTTGATCACTTGACCATGGGGATGCTGCAACGGTCGTAAGTATGAAAAAAGATCATAGATCCCTTTTTTCAGTGCAGTTGTAGCTTCAAATGGTCACTAAATGGATGGTTGCACACCAAGGACTGCCTGTAGTAGGTTTTCTCTCTCTACAAACTACTGTGCAATCTGCTTAACATTTGGAAATCTGAATAAACGCAGCGGTCAAAATATTCCTTTTTTTCATTCTCTTTTTAGGATTTAGGATTTGAAAAGGCACTGATTGGTTTTTAAGCTTAAAAGCATCGCCATGTCCAAAGAGGTGAAGGAACTCCAGAAAAGGTGGCTGGCGATGATGGATACCGTACATAGCAACTCACATGTAAGTTACGGAGGACTTTATAGCTCTAGGTGACATCTTCCTTCTGTTTAGGGAAAGGCAAGCTGAGCTAAGAGCAGGTGTAAATAAAAATTGGATTGGAAGGAGAATGAGCCTCTCTTACAGGCCTTGTTTCTTGTCTCAAAGCCATCTTTACATAATCACTAGGCTAAATTTTGGCAAGCTGCTTTGGAGAAGCCCAACCAGTAAAGTTGGTTTTTGCAAAGATTAGCCAATAGGGTTAATGCAACAGTTTGTGTTTAAATCATGCACTAGGTTGTGTGAACACAGCTTTACGAGGATATTGGGGGGGGAATGGCAGAAAATTTTTGGATATAACTACAACCTCATCATCAAAGGCTCCACCTTTTTGTATGTGTGATGGAAAAGAAGGGCCGGGCATCCTTGTGTGGTTGTGTGGCTGTCATATTGATTTTTTTTTACTTCTCTCAGTGGACAACCTTAGTGTAAGATCTAAATTCTCACCAGCTTTTGTCCTGATTAATTTGTTTGCCTCTGTGCATGTAGGAACTTAAGCAGTCTGGTTTAACATTCAGCCTTTATAAATCACTGCTTTGTCTTAACTAAAACACTTCAGTAAATCATAGTTCAATAAATCATGGTAAGTATTGTGCAAACAGTCTTTGGCTAACAGTTATATATATTTGTTTATATTGCTATTACAAGCTCAAAACTAGCTCTGATTATTCTACCTAGTAAACAAGACTATTTCAAGCTCAGAGAACACCCAGGACTCTAAAGCCCTTTTGTTTGTCAAACCCAATTTGAAAGGAATTTTAACTTTGCAAATAAATATTGTATGTCTTTGATATTTATGGGGTGATGATTTCATCCTGATAGTCAGGGCTCCTGTCATAAATTCAAGACAGGTTCATAGCTAATTAGAGTCTCACTGAAACAGCAAAGTAGTAGTCCTCAACTTAAAACTATTTGCTTAATGATGATCAAAGTTACAGCGGCACTGAAAAATTAGTTCTCACACAGCATCCCCATGGTCACCTGATCAAAATTTGAACATGTGGCATGTATTTATGATCATGGGATCACTATTGCTGCCAACCTGCCTTCCATTGAGGACCTGTATACTGCACGAGTCAAAAAGAGGGCGGGGAAAATATTTACTGACCCCTCACATCCTGGACACAAACTGTTTCAACTCCTACCCTCAAAACGTCGCTACAGAGCACTGCACACCAAGACAACTAGACACAAGAACAGTTTTTTTCTGAACACCATCACTCTACTAAGCAAATAATTCCCTCAACACTGTCAGACTTTCTACTAAATCTGCACTTCTATTCTACTAGTTTTTCTCATCATTCCTATCACTCATTTCCTCCAATGTTGACTGTATGACTGTAACTTGTTGTTTATATCCTAAGATTTTTATTAATATTGCTTCTTCTTTCCTTATTTGACCCCTATGACAATCATTAAGTGTTGTACCACATGATTCTTGACAAATGTATATTTTATTTTATGTACGCTGAGAGCATATGCACCAAGACAAATTCCTTGTGTGTCCAATCACACTTGGCCAATAAAATTCTATTCTATTCTGTTCTATTCTATTCTATTTGCAAGCTTCCTAGTTGGATTATGACAAGCCAAATGAATGGGGAAGCCAGATTTGCTTAATGACCCGATAATTCACTTATCAACTGCAGTGATTCACTTAGCAACTGTGGCAAGAAAGGTTGTAAAATGAAACAAAACCCAATAACTGTCTTATTTAGCAACATACATTTTGAGGCTCAATTGTGGTAGTAGATAGAGGACTACCTGTATTAGACTCACTTTAATTCAATGATTTTATTTATTTGTTTGTTTGTTTGTTTGTTTATTTATTTATTTATTTTGTCCAATACTGTACATAATACACATTGAAGAGAAAGATATGTAATAATATAAGTAAAGAAAAGAATAGAAGAAAAGATATAAAAGTATAGGTGAACATATTTGAAAGGAAGAAAAGATAAATGAGATAAGGAGAGACAATTGGACAGGGGACGGAAGGCACACTGGTGCACTTATGCACGCCCCTTACTGACCTCTAAGGAACCTGGAGAGGTCAATCGTGGATAGTCTAAGGGAAAAATGTTTGGGGTTAGGGGTTGGCACTACTGAGTCAGGTAATGAGTTCCACGCTTCGACAACTCGGTTGCTGAAGTCATATTTTTTACAGTCAAGTTTGGAGCGGTTAATACTAAGTTTGAATCTGTTGCGTGCTCTTGTGTTGTTGCGGTTGAAGCTGAAGTAGTCATTGACAGGTAGAACGTTGCAGCATATGATCTTATTTATTTATTTATTTTTATTTATTATTTAGATTTGTATGCCGCCCCTCTCCGCAGACTCGGGGCGGCTCACAACAAAGTGAAATAATTTACAACAAATCTAAATTACAGTTTAAAAAATATTTTAAAAACCCCATTTTCTAAACAAACATACATACAGACATACCATTCATAAATTGTATATGACTCAGTTCCCCCATGCCTGACGACAAAGGTGGGTCTTAAGGAGCTTACGAAAGGCAAGGAGAGTAGGGGCAGTTCTAATCTCAGGGGGGAGTTGGTTCCAGAGGGTCGGGGCCGCCACAGAGAAGGCTCTTCTTGTGGGCAATCTTTAAAAACATTTCTCTCTGTCTTATTTACATCCCAGGTGGTTGCTTTTATGAACTCCAGACTTGGCCAGTATTTAGATGATCACCCCTTCTTCGCCCTCTCCCTGATGGTATTTATCGCGGCCTCGGCCATCCCCATTGCATTTTTTCTGGTTCTGGTCGTCACTACCACAGTACTGGCATGCATCGGAGTGATCGTCATGGAAGGTATTCAGGCCTTTGGGGAAATGGGGTTGGGATGACGCCGCGGTGCCTCTCTGGAAATAGCTGCAGCCTTTGAAAGGAATTTAGAGCGTTCAACATGATCATCATTCAAGGCTACCCGACGACAATATTTAAACTTGCTTGAAGTTTAATGGCAGGAGGCCTGTTTCCTTGGCAACAGTGCAGAAGTAATTCTTTGTTGCCTCCTTACGGGATTCTACTCACTCTCCTAGTCTAGTGTTCTACCCTAAGATATCTTAGGGCAGTGATGGCGAACCTATGACACGCGGGTCAGCACTGACACGCGTAGCCATTTTCAGTGACACGCGGCCGCCAGCATGCTGATGTAGCTGCTTTCGGAGAGTTACGTTTCATCCTCGGCTCCTACATGGCCAGGTGCAGTAGCCGAGGATAAAAAAATTGCTGTAATGTAGACTGTAGAGAGAGTGACTCTGTGCCGGAGGTCTGTAGGCCAGAACAGCAGAGCTCCGGCACAGAGCGTCTAGGCCTGGGACTTCCGGTAGGCCGAACTTCCGGCTGGCGCAGCAGGGAGCAGCGGAACGCTGCGGGGGACACATATCTGAGGGCCTGTGATCGCTATCTGGAGGCCCTGTGATCTCTCTCTGGAGGTCATTACTGAGATAAGTGAGGGGGAGGCTGGAAGAGGCCTGTGCGATGGGTGCCGTTTCCCGCCATTAATTTACACAAGGAGCGCCATCTTGCAGCATAGTACAGACTCCATTTCGCCACTATTACTGTTGCGCATCCTTATTAACCCCTATTTTTGCTTATTAACTCTGCCCTTTCCTAAAAGACAGTTAACCCCTAATTGCCTGCAGGGCTATCTATAAATCTTCTGTCACTGCCCCTCTGATGGAGAAGCCAAAAAATAAAAAAACAAGGTTAAGTAAAGGAAGTGGTAGTAGCAGTAGTATTTAAACTATAAATATCACAAAATTATGGTTTTTTTCTCAAGGTGACACACCACCCGAGTTATGCTCGGGTTTTTTGGCAAATTTTGACACACCAAGCTCAAAAGGTCCATCACTGTCTTAGGGGCTTCCTGGGCAAGAACTAACAAGGCCTGACTCGGCTGACCTATCCTAGAGCAGCCATAAATTTGCTAGTTGCTGCCATCTATTGACCATAATGCAATAAAGAGATTCCCTAGAGAAGCCACAAGTCTAATTACATCTCTTTCTTGCTAGGTTTCGTAATATCTTTAGGTGGCGTCACTTTGCTTTGCATTCTCGGCGGATTAGGCATGCTGTCGCTGGTGGTTTCTGGAATGCTGAGTGTATGTTACCTGTCTCTTACAACCCTGCTCAGCTACTGGCCCATTCAAGAGTAAGTACCTTAGGTCTAATTAAAAAATTATGTATTGTTTCAGAGAAGCCACAAACCGTAGGATTATGTAAGAAGGAGAACAGGCAGAGCTTGGAGGTGGAGTCAAGAGAGGGTGTAGCCTAGAATCTTTATGCATCCATCAATGCTCCAAGCCCAGTGCCCCTCGCCCCCAAATTCCGTTAACTCTTACCAAGCACCAATTTAATGTTGACAATTCCCAAACTGGATTCTTGTCCTAGGCTTGAGCAATAAATCCTCTCAACTGGAACTTACAGGTGGTCCTGATTCTTTCTTTCTTTCTTTCTTTCTTTCTTTCTTTCTTTCTTTCTTTGTTTATTTATTTATTCATTCATTCATTCATTCATTCATTCGATTTTTATGCCGCCCTTCTCCTTAGACTCAGGGCGGCTTACAGCATGTTAGCAATAGCACTTTTTAACAGAGCCAGCATATTGCCCCCACAATCTGGGTCCTCATTTTACCCACCTCAGAAGGATGGAAGGCTGAGTCAACCTTGAGCCGGTGATGAGATTTGAACCACTGACCTTCAGATCTACAGTCAGCTTCAGTGGCCTGCAGTACAGCACTCTACCTGCTGCGCCACCCCGAGCTGCTCCACATGCGAGTATTCCAAGATACGAGCCACGGCGAGAGCGAAATTTCTGTTCGACACCCGAGCTCAAATTCAGGATACGAGCCGAACTTCCGCTCTAGTTGGCTTCCGGTTATCTCGGCGTGAAAAAAAAGTCTTGTCTCGGTGGTGTCAGTGTTTAGAGCAAGTGTAGAAACATGCCTGACAGACCAGATTTGCTGCCTTGACTATGCAAAACATGCAAATGTTTTGCAGAAAATTTGGTTCCAACACATTCAGTGGAGCTCCTGCATTCTGCTTAGTTATAGTTTGCTGTCAATTGTGAACAAGCTGTAACCAATGGCCTAGCTCAAGGGTGTCAAACTCAAGGCCCACAGCTTGGCTCTGGCCTGCAGAGTGCTTAGATCTGGCCTGGAAACAGTGGACCGGACCGCAGTACCTCTGCCAGCAAAAGTGGAGCTTGCAGCCCTCCTGAGCTCCATTTTCACTGGCAGAAGGTTGCAGGAGGCCGTCACAGCCGAAAACTGAGCTTGGGAGCCTGTTTTCGCTGGCAGAGCATTTGGGCCACCACAGGCACCCCCTGACATGAGTGACATAAAGCTGGCCATGCCCCCCTGGACCCTCTGAAGTGAAGCACAACCCTGATGCAGCCCTCAGTGAAATAGAGTTTGACACCCCTGGCCTAGCTCATGCCTAAAGCTACGTTTTGAACCATTGGTCACAAGCTTCCAAAACTAGCTTCCCACTAAGGCTTGTTAATGTTTTGCCTGACTTTGTATAGTTCACAGACGAGGTTTTATAATAAATCTTCCTTGCGCTTCCAACCAGATGTGATTCATTTGACAAACCATGGTTGCACAAGCCAGCTGGGCACCACTTCTTGCCCCAGTCACTGTCTTGGCAGTATAAATTCAAGGGAAAATAAAATGCACTTTGAGATTAATTTATTCCCCTCCAGGCTGTATCCAGTCCCTGAGCTGTCAGTGGCAGCACAGCTCACTTGTGCAAGATTTTGAAGAGTCACAATTAATGTATTTTTCATACCTTTGCTATAGTCTGTTTTATTCCTTCTCTACGCTATTTATACCTAAGTTATAATTGCAGCATTGGCCCCATTCTCTCCACAAACCAATATCGGCTCTCATTTGTGGCCATCCACATCCCACATTTATCCAGAACCTCAAAAATTATATTTAACTTGTGGCCCAAACCCCTATCACTGTGATTAATTTATATTTCACTGGATTTTACACGTGTATTCTCCTTCATTGAATGTGCTATGCATTGGCACAACAAGTCAATTTAGGCCCTTCTACCCTGCAGAGATAAGAGTTTCTGCTGGAACCAATTCAATTCAATTCAATTTATTAGATTTGTATGCCGCCCCTCTCCGAAGACTCGGGGCAGCCCACAACAACGATACAAACAATATTATAATGGCACAAATCTAATATTAAAAATAACTAAAAACCCTATCATAATTTAAAAAAACCATCAATCAGCCTAAACAGCAAAGTGCCGATTGATAGTAAACAAAATAACACAACCTTCAAACCCATCTAGAAAAACACATGTCAGCATTTTTTTAAAAATCAGGGCCGAAGGAAGGGCCTTTGGTTCTCCTTTGAAACAGCTCTTTATTTTATTTATTTATTTATTTATATTGTCAAAACATGTACAAGATAATAGGTATGGTATGAACATAAACAAAGGTAAGTAGGTATAAGTAAATTAGGACAATAGGACAGTAGGACAGGGATGGTAGGCAAAATGGTGCGCTTATGCGTGCCCCTTACAGACCTCTTAGGAATGGGGTGAGGTCAACTGTAGACAGTCTGAGGTTAAAGTTGGAGTTTGGGAAAGAAATCACATTTCACATTCTATGCATTAATCACTCTGTTGCTGAAGTTGTATTTTCTACAGTCGAGTTTCGAGCAATTTACATGGAGTTTGAATCTATTTTCTGTGCGTGTGTTATTGCAGTTGAAGCTGAAGCTTTCAACTGCATATAGATTAGAAATCAAATTCGTTTTTCTTGGTTTTGGTGATAATTAATGGTATATATAACTTAATGACTCTCTGCATTTTGAGCAAAACGATATCGTAGCAGTCTTCAACAGTATTTCAGTCAGAGAATAATGTTTGCCAATCATCTATGATATCATAGTTGGCTTTTTAAAAATTATAATTGGTTATAGTTTGATTATGGTCGTTTTGTAAGGACGCATATTGAGACAAAAGTCAGTCATGCTGTGGTCATTGCTAGAAAAGGGCTGTATTGTTTGTAGCCCATAAATTGAGTGTAAACTGTTGCAGAAGATGAGATCGAGACAATTGTTGAATCTACTATTGCTTGTTACTAGCTTTTCGAGGCCTAGATTAGTAATAGCTTGTAAAGGGTTGAGTGTATGGGTTCTGTTGAACTTTCATTTAGGGTCCAGTTAATACGAGGTAGGCTGAGGTCACCAAGAAAAATGAGAGGGTGTGGGTCGGAGGCTGCCCATGTTGGTAGTGAGGTTAGCTTGTTCGCATGTGTGATGTCAAAATCAGGGGCTCTGTAGCATAGTAAAAGTGTTCGGAAACTTCAGATCGTGCAGAATGCAGCTGCGAGAGCAATCATGGGCTTTCCCAAAAATGCCCATGTAACACCAACACTCCGCAGTCTGCATTGGCTGCCGATCAGTTTCCGGTCACAATTCAAAGGGTTGGTTATCACCTATAAAGCCCTTCATGGCACCGGACCAGGGTATCTACGAGACCGCCTTCTGCCGCATGAATCCCAGCGACCGGTTAGGTCCCACAGAGTGTCCCGTCAACAAAACAATGTTGTTTGGCGGGGCCCAGGGGAAGAGCCTTCTCTGTGGTGGCCCCAGCCCTCTGGAACCAACTCCCCTCGGAGATTAGAATTGCCCCCACCCTCCTTGCCTTTCGTAAACTCCTTAAAACCCATCTCTGTCGTCAAGCGTGGGGGAACTGAGACATCTCTCCCTGCCTATGTAGTCCTAGTGCATGATATAACTGTATGGGTGAGCAGTGTGGTCGGGCGGTAGGAAAAGCAAGTAGGATGCTTGGCTGCATAGCTAGAAGTATAACAAGCAGGAAGAGGGAGATTGTGATCCCCTTATATAGAGCGCTGGTGAGACCACACTGCTCACCCATACAGTCATATCATGTACTGTGTTCAGTTCTGGAGACCTCACCTACAAAAAGATATTGACAAAATTGAACGGGTCCAAAGACGGGCTACAAGAATGGTGGAAGGTCTTAAGTATAAAACGTATCAGGAAAGACTTAATGAACTCAATCTGTATAGTCTGGCGGACAGAAGGAAAAGGGGGGACATGATCGAAACATTTAAATATGTTAAAGGGTTAAATAAGGTTCAGGAGGGAAGTGTTTTTAATAGGAAAGTGAGCACAAGAACAAGGGGACACAATCTGAAGTTAGTTGGGGGAAAGATCAAAGGCAACATGAGAAAATATTATTTTACTGAAAGAGTAGTAGATCCTTGGAACAAACTTCCAGCAGACGTGGTTGGTAAATCCACAGTAACTGAATTTAAACATGCCTGGGATAAACATATATCCATCCTAAGATAAAATACCGAAAATAGTATAAGGGCAGACTAGATGGACCATGAGGTCTTTTTCTGCCGTCAGACTTCTATGTTTCTATGTTTCTATGTATGTTTTTTATATTGGGGTTCCTTGCTTTTAGATTTTTAAATGTGTAATTGTTATCTTCGATTTTAATTATTAGATTTGTCAGTATATATTGTTTTTGTCACTGTTGTGAGCCGCCCCGAGTCTGCAGAGAGGGACGACATACAAATCTAATAAATAATAATAGTAGGTCAGGTACTCGTGAATATTCTGAAATTTTGAACAGCAGTCCTGTTCGCTAATGAGATGTCACCCGCGAAAGTTGCAATCTTGATGCCTTTGTGTGTGTGTCTCTCTCTTTCAGGGGCCCGTCGAAGAGAGAGAATGCCAACGGAAGCGGTTTTGTCTCCAAGAGCCTTTTTGACGAGGAACCAGAAACGACTAACAAGGAGTGAATAAATTGGATAGTGGCTCGAAATGTCTCCGACAGTGGCACTTTAAAAAAAAAAATGTAGCTGGGAAAAACATCCTGGTTACTGTATTCTGTAGAATTGTTTACCCACCGAGAGGATCAGGGTTCAGCTCCTTATTACGGGAATTGGAGACGGATATCTCCAGAGGCTGCCGCAGAAATAGCCGAGCACTCACTCCAATTATTTCCGAAACCTTGGCAGCTTTTAGGCAAGACTTTCACACATGGATGCTCTTAGGCTCCAGGAACCCACTGACAGTGTTGGTTTTAATGGGGGAAGCGGGACAGGGGAATCTCTGCTGGCGACGTGAAACAGAAGAGAAATACGGGCAGTGGTGGTGGTGGTCCCAAATTAAAGCTGGTGTATCTCGTGATGGTGGTTTTGTTAGAGTTAGGTCAAGCATTTTTTTTTTATTCTTTGTTTCTAGGGGATTTTGGGATTGTGTCCTACTGTTTGTTTTTTGTTGTACGGTATTTACCAGCTGGTTGGTTAAGCACAGTGGCTTCTCTTATGTTGAATATCGGTTGCTCTAGCCCTAGATTGTATGTTTACATTATTTTTTTAAAAATTAAGTAATTTCTTCTGCTTCTTTGTTAAAGCTGTCGTCAGATATACATTTGCCACTAAACTCTTACTTTTCATCTAAGTTGTCTCTGTGCCATTTCTCAGTTTCCACCAGTGGTATGAATTTGTAAAGCTCTGGCACTTCGACTTTAGCCCTCTCTCTCCCTACTCCCTCTCTCCCTCTCCTTCTCTCTCCCTCCCACTCTCCCTCTATCTCTATCATTTCAGGCCTGAGTGCTACACCTGATTCTTCTTGTGAAAACAACAACACATTGTCCTAGCATTACAGTGATGGCAATGTTGGTTATGACCTTTAAAGTCCTTCATGGCATTGGACCAGAATATCTCCGAGACCGCCTTCTGCCGCACGAATCCCAGCGACCAGTTAGGTCCCACAGAGTGGGCCTTCTCCAGGTCCCGTCAACTAAACAATGTCGGTTGGCGGGCCCCAGGGGAAGAGCCTTCTCTGTGGCGGCCCCGACTCTCTGGAACCAGCTCCCCCCCGGAGATTAGAACTGCCCCTACCCTCCTTGCCTTTCATAAACTCCTTAAAACCCACCTTTGCCGTCAGGCATATCTCCCCTGGGCCTATACAATTTATGTATTTATTTATTTATTTATTTATTTATTGGATTTGTATGCCGCCCCTCTCCAGAGACTCGGGGCGGCTAACAGCGACAATAAAACAGTGTACAATAGTAATTTGGTATTGATGATTAAAAATCAATTAATATAAAAACCAAACATACATACATACATACCATGCATAGAATTGTAAAGGCCTAGGGGGAAAGAGGATCTCAATTCCCCCATGCCTGGCGGCAGAGGTGGGTTTTAAGTTGTTTACGAAAGGCAAGGAGGGTGGGGGCAGTTCTAATCTCTGGGGGGAGTTGGTTCCAGAGGGCCGGGGTATGTATGGTATGCTTGTATGTATGTATGCTTAATAATGGGTTTTTTAAAAATATTTTAAATTGTAAATTATTAGATTTGTCATGAACTGTTTTTATTGTGTTGTGAGCCGCCTCGAGTCTACGGAGAGGGGCGGCATACAAATCTAATAAATAAATAAATAAATGGTGATGGTATGCAGAGCCATAGCTGCTGGAACGCAAGCCTTTGCCAATCTCTGTTCCAACGTGCATGTATGTGCCAGCCAGCTGATTTTTGGGTTGCACAGAGGCTCTGGATGGGCTTTTTTGGCTACCAGAGAGCCTCCAGAAGGATGGGGGAGGGCATTTTTACCCTCCCCTGGTTCCAGGGAAGCCTTTGGAGCCTGGGGAGGGCGAAACACGAGCCTACTGGGCCCACCAGAAGTTGGGAAACAGGCCGTTTCCAGCCTTCTGGGGGCCTCCGGGGGCCAGGGAAAGCTGTTTTCGCCCTCCATAGGCATTGAATTATGGGTGTGGGCACTCACACACGTGCAATAGTGCGCGCGCGCACTCTTTCGGCACCCGAGAGAAAAAAGGTTTGCCATCACTGCCCTAGAGCAGTGTTTCCCAACCTTGGCCACTTGAAGATATTTGGACTTCAACTCCCAGAATTCCCCAGCCAGCAAATGCTGGCTGGGGAATTCTGGGAGTTGAAGTCCAGATATCTTCAAGTGGCCAAGGTTGGGAAACACTGCCCTAGAGTAAAGTTAAGCCATAGGGATTCTCCTTTCTGTGTTTTGGATTCAATCTCTCCCTAGGATATTCTGGATACACAATCTGAGTAAGAATCTAGCCAAAGACCAAGCTTAAGATGATGTTAGCTACATTTCCCTTTCCCAACATCAAAAAACATAAGGTGGTCCTCGAGTTAGGACCACAATTAAATTCTGGGAGTCGACATAAGGTGAGGTTAGGAGGAAGAAAATGGGCGACGGAATAAATGAAGGGAAATTAGGAGTGCCTTCTAAAATTGGTCCTCTAACCCCAACTGAGCAATCTCTGTAGCCCACGCTTGACCAATGACACTCCAGGAGTGCCAACGTCAGGAGAACAACAGCCAATTTAACACACACAGTCGACCGAGCCACATTGCGATGTAGTTTGTGCTCTGTGTACCTTTTGAACGCAATCACTCTGGTTTCTGAGCAGCACGGAGTGACTTGTCTCTACAGGATAAGCTTTTATAACCTCCCTTATTTGATCCCATTAGCTGGACAGATCCCCATACAACCACAACTCAAAGAGGCCCTGGGAGTGGAGGGGGTGCTTTCCAACCCCTTTTCGCCCAGTTTTCCCCCCCCCCTCCCAATTTGTACAACACCCTCTAGTAAAACGTACCTGTCTAATTTACAGCTCGGTTGTTTTGCTGGCTTAATTCAACCCACCACTCTTTAAAATTGCGAGAGCAATTATGGGCTTCTCTAAGTATGTCCATATCACTCCAACACTCCGCAGTCTGCATTGGTTGCCGATCAGTTTCCGGTCACAATTCAAAGTGTTGGTTATGACCTATAAAGCCCTTCATGGCACCAGACCAGAATATCTCCGGGACTGCCTTCTGCCGCACAAATCCCAGCGACCTGAGTGGGCCTTCTCTGGGCCCCTTCGACTAAGCAATGTCGTCTGGCGGGACCCAGGGGAAGAGCCTTCTCTGTGGCGGCTCCGACCCTCTGGAACCAGCTCCCCCCTGAGATTAGGATTGCCCCCACCCTCCTTGCCTTTCGCAAACTCCTTAAAACCCACCTCTGCCGTCAGGCATGGGGGAACTGAGACATATCCCCCTTGCCCATGTTGTTTTGGTTTTAGATTGATTGTGTGCTTGTTTTTTTAATATTCTGGGGTTGTTTTTTTATGAATTTTTAGCTTAAAATTGTAATTGGATTGGTGGGTATTGGATTTGTTATTATGTATTGTTTTTACCTTGTTGTAAGCCGCCCCGAGTTTGCGGAGAGGGGCGGCATATAAATCCAATAAATCTAATCTAATCTAATCTAAAAGTATCCTGGGGATAACTCATTTAACCAGGGTTGGCTGGCCCTGGATCATGCCCGCTGCCCCCCACCCCACCCCAGGTCTACCATAAACATGATGTGGGCTTAAACCCCGCAGCTCACATCCTCGCTTCGAAGCTAAGTCCTCCCCAAAAATGCACACCACAGAGGGGCTAGCATTGGTGTGTGCAGAAGGCAGTGCGTGAAAGCCAGCAAAGTCGAGAGAAGCGAGTGGGCTGTGTATATGTTGCGTTTCCCCTTTAATGCCACAAGCAACACGGCTCGTCTCGAAGAATCAGAAAAAATGTGAAAGGCGCGAGAGCATCTCCTGGGGAATCCCATCTCCGCATGATCCCACCTTGCCTTGTTTCCCACCAACCCCGGGGATCTAATTGCTTTCCTACGCTCCCTCGAAAAAATGGATTTTCAAGCCAACTGGACCTCGAATGATTCCAATTCGGTTCTAAACATCTCACAGCTGGGACAAGCCTTCTCTCCCGACGGTAAGCTGAGGCAGGGACATCGGGGAAGAAAAAAGGGAAATAGAAGGTTGGGGTTGATCCCAAACTTTTTTTTAGATCTTTAAACCTGGAGGGAGAGGAGGAGAGGGAGATGAAGGCAGAAAATAGCTAAGAAATATTTTATAGCCAGTAAGAGAAATATCTCAAAAGGTGGCGTGTTTCGGTGTTTCTGGGTGATTCCCTTTAGCTGCAGAGATTTTATTCATTTTCACGTTTCTTAAATTCCCAAGATATCGAGGCTCTGTGTATTTGTGTATTAAAGGTAAAATTAGGGGATGAAAGACTTCACTTATCCCAGGTAAGGTCATCTTTGGCTTTCGCCTTTGTTGAATAAACCAGCGATGATGTGGTTTGCACGAAAGGCTTAGGCAAATTTGGATTCGGTTTCTGTTTAATCTGCTTTTCAAACCCAACCCAGATAATGCTTGCTTGTCCTCGTAAATGTGGGAGAATTGGATGCTGGTCTGGCTATTGCAAAATGATTCTGCTTGGTCCTTTCATCTGGACAGTTTGTGTAAAACGAATGCAAGACGGTCCCTGATACACCGTGGTTAACCTAATTTAGCTTTAGAACCCAAGAAACATAGCAACCCATTCACCACTCTGGAGAAAGCAGCAAATAAATGATAACTAGGAAGGAGGTGTATCTCATGAGTTAAGGCTTACTTGGGTGTAGAGGTCCTCTTCCTTAGCTAAAATTTTGGGACTTGAAGCCCACAAGTCCTAAAGTTGCCAAGTTTGGATATCCTTAATTTAGAACTTTATTTGCGCTCTTAATATTATTTATTTATTTATTTATTGGATTTGTGTGCCGCCCCTCTCCGGAGACTCGGGGCGGCTAACAGCGACAATAAAACAGTGTACAATAGTAATTTAGTATTAGAAATGATTAAAAATCCATTAATATAAAAACCAAACATACATACATACATACCATGCATAGAATTGTAAAGGCCTAGGGGGAAAGAGGATCTCAATTCCCCCATGCCTGGCGGCAGAGGTGGGTTTTAAGTTGTTTACGAAAGGCAAGGAGGGTGGGGGCAGTTCTAATCTCTGGGGGGAGTTGGTTCCAGAGGGCCGGGGCCACCACAGAGAAGGCTCTTCCCCTGGGTCCCACCAGGCGACATTGCTTAGTTGACGGGACCCGGAGAAGATCCACTCTGTGGGACCTAACTGGTCGCTGGGATTTGTGCAGCAGAAGGCGGTCCCTGAGATAATCTGGTCCGGTGCCATGAAGGGCTTTATAGGTCATAACCAACACTTTGAATTGTGACCGGAAACTGATCGGCAACCAATGCAGACTGCATATAGTTAAAGATTTCAACCATGTTATTTTCCTGCCCCCCATGATGCTTTCACTCTTTTGGGGTGACATGAACATGGAATGGTAGCTCCAAATTCTTTGTCAAGAATCAAGTGTTGTACCACATGATTCTTGACAAATGTACCTTTTCTTTCATGCACACTGAGAGCATATGCACCAAGACAAATTCCTTATGTGTCCAATCACATTTGGCCAATAAAATTATTCTAATTCAAAGTTCAAGAAATCTGATCTGGGGCAACTAGTAGCCATCTCAAGTTCTGGTGATCCAGCTTTCGTTGAGGATTCTTGAACATGGCACTTCAAGTACAGCGGTACCTCTACATACGAACTTAATTCATTCCATGACCGGGTTCTTAAGTAGAAAAGCTTGTAAGAAGCAGCAATTTTTCCCATAGGAATCAATGTAAAAGCAAATAATGCGTGGGATTGGGGAAACCACAGGGAGGGTGGAGGCCCTGTTTCCTCCCAGGAGATTCCTAGAGAGGCCCCACGGAGGCTTCTCCCTGCCTTTTCCGACCCTGTTTCCTCCCAGGAGATTCCTAGAGAGGCCCCATGGAGGCTTCTCCCTGCCTTTTCCGACCCTGTTTCCTCCCAGGAGATTCCTAGAGAGGCCCCACGGAGGCTTCTCCCTGCCTTTTCCGGCCCTGTTTCCTCCCAGGAGATTACTAGAGAGGCCCCACGGAGGCTTCTCCCTGCCTTGTCCGGGCCTGTTTCCTCCCAGGAGATTACTAGAGAGGCCCCACGGAGGTTTCTCCCTGCCTTTTCCGGCCCTGTTTCCTCCCAGGAGATTACTAGAGAGGCCCCACGGAGGCTTCTCCCTGCCTTTTCCGGCCCTGTTTCCTCCCAGAAGATTCCTAGAGAGGCCCCATGGAGGCTTCTCCCTGCCTTTTCCAGTTACAGTTTCGGAGGGTCAGGTTTGTAAGTGGAAAACGGTTCTTGAGAAGAGGCGAAAAAATCTTGAACACCCGGTTCTTATCTAGAAGAGTTTGTAAGTAGAGGCGTTTTAGGTAGAGGTACCACTGTACCCTTTTTCTCCCCCTTCTCTTTCTTCACAGGTGACCTCGGCTCCATGAGTTATTCAACCATTATCATGTCCACCCTCTTTGGCATCATCTGTCTGGTGGGCATCGTTGGCAACAGCCTGGTGATCTGCGTTGTCTTGAAGAAATCCAGGCCCACCAGCACCGTACCTGATATCTTCATCGTCAACCTTTCCGTGGTGGACCTCTTGTTCCTTCTGGGGATGCCCTTCCTCATCCACCAGCTGTTGGGCCAAGGGAGCTGGAAATTCGGAGGGACAATGTGCACCATCATTACCGCCTTGGATGCCCACAGCCAGTTCACCAGCACTTACATCCTCACCGCCATGTCCATCGATCGGTACTTGGCTACAGTCTATCCTTTCTCCTCCACCCGCTTCAGGAAACCTCCCCTGGCCATCATGGTCATTTGTGTACTCTGGGGCCTCTCCTTTCTCAGTATCACTCCGGTCTGGATGTACGCCCAGCTCATTCCTTTGCCAGGAGAGCTCCTGGGGTGCGGGATACGTCTGCCGTACCCTCAGTGGGACATCTACTGGTATACCCTTTACCAGTTCTTCCTCGCTTTCGCCATCCCGTTTGCAGTCATCACCGTAGCCTACCAGAGAATCCTCCTAAAGATGGCCAGATCTTCTGAAGCCCTGACCAGGCAAAGAGGCACCCAACTTCGGATCAAGCGGGTGACACGCATCGCCATCGCCATCTGCTTGGCCTTCTTCTTGTGTTGGGCTCCCTTCCATGTCCTACAGCTTATCCAACTGGCCGTCAAGCCCACCTTGCCGTTCTACTACGCCTACAACGTGGCAATCAGCCTGGGTTATGCCAACAGCTGCCTTAACCCTTTCATCTACATCTTGCTGGGTCAGAACTTCCGTCGGAGAATCACCGTGTCTGACCAACCTGTGGAAGTCGAGGGGCTCTTCCAACATCACGTCAAAAGCGCCCCTGGAGACCCCAGTGAATCTGGGCAGCCTTTGCTACACTTGGTCTCTGTCTTGGCCAGATAAGGAGACCTCACCTACAAAAAGATATTGACAAAATTGAACGGGTCCAAAGACGGGATACAAGAATGGTGGAAGGTCTTAAGCATAAATTGTATCAGGAAAGACTTCATGAACTCAATCTGTAGAGTCTGGAGGACAGAAGGAAAAGGGGGGACATGATCGAAACATTTAAATATGTTAAAGGGTTAAATAAGGTTCAGGAGGGAAGTGTTTTTAATAGGAAAGTGAACACAAGAACAAGGGGACACAATCTGAAGTTAGTTGGGGGAAAGATCAAAGGCAACATGAGAAAATATTATTTCACTGAAAGAGTAGTAGATCCTTGGAACAAACTTCCAGCAGACGTGGTTGGTAAATCCAGTCACTGAATTTAAACCTGCCTGGGATAAACATATATCTATTGTAAGATAAAATGTGTATGTTAGTAAATGGGGTTCTTTTTAAATCTTTTTAAATATTTTAAATTTATTTGGATTTGTCATGATTTGTTGTATTTTGCTGTGAGCCGCCCCGAGTCTGCGGAGAGGGGCGGCATACAAATCTAAATAATAAATAATAAATAAATAATAATAAAAATACAGGAAATAGTATAAGGGCAGACTAGATGGACCATGAGGTCTTTTTCTGCCGTCAGTCTTCTATGTTTCTATGTTTCTATGACACAAATGGATTTATTTGGGTGAATTAACTCCAGGGATATGTGTTCATCTACCACCTCTCGCCTCACAATCAGAAGGCTGGGAGTTCGATCCTAGGTAGAGGCAGGTATTTCTCTCTCTGGGCAAAATCTGCTGAATATAACTCCATAGTGGCAACAGGAAGGGCATCTAGCCAGTAAAAACTCCGCTCCATTCAGTTGCCCAGACTCTCGTCCAATGATCCCTCTAACGTTAGAAAATGGTGCACAGCAGTTGGAAACTGCTGTATGGTGTTCTCTCGTTAGCTGCGTAGCTGCGTGGCTGCGCAGCTTAGAGGGAATATTGCTCTAGCCCGCAAGGGATTATGGGGTCATTAAATGGAGATTGTGTGTGTTCATCCACCATTTTTGAGAACTGGGGTCTTTGTATGTAAACTGATCTATGGCTTAATCTGCAGGAGGGGGGGTCATTAAATAAACCGATGTTTTGCAAACCTGGCAGCTGTAAGAGGGGTGGACTTTTAAGAATTCTGACTGGAATTCTTTTACGTCATAAAAGTGCCCAAATTTTTTGTGTGTGTCGGGGAAACAATTGAAATAAACAAAAGACAGCTGGAGGCATCATGGACATTGCATGCTTTTTTGTTTTAGTATTGAGATTCTCCAAACACACCAAATTGATCTCCGGGTCCCGTCAACTAAACAATGTCGTTTGGCGGGACCCAGGGGAAGAGCCTTCTCTGTGGCGGCCCCGACCCTTTGGAACCAACTCCACCCTCCTAGCCTTTCGTAAGCTCCTTAAAACCCACCTCTGTCATCAGGCATGGGGGAACTGAGACACTCTTTCCCCCTAGGCCTTTACAATTTTATCCATGGTATGTCTGAATGTATGTTTGGTTTTTACTTTTATGGGTTTTTAATTGTTTTTACTATTAGATTATTGTGTATACTGTTCTATTATTGCTGTTAGCCGCCCCGAGTCTCCGGAGAGGGGCGGCATACAAATCCAATAAATCAATAAATCAAATCAAAACATTTTAGATGACATCTGTAGCCTCATTATTGGACGTGGGGCAGAAATCTTTTTGGGACCGGTCCCATGAAAACATTCACCAGCAATTTTGCTTGATTTTCTCATTTAAATTCAGTTTAACTCCACCTGATATTGTATGTACATGCTATGCTGATTAAATCTATTTATTTTATTAATTGGATTTGTATGCCGCCCCTCCCCGTGGACTCGTGTGTGTTTACAAATTACAAAAAACTGTATTGCTTTATTTTGTGTTTTGATTTTGTTTCACCTGGAGTTCTGACCTTAAGTGTTCGTGAACTGCATTGTACACTCAAAAATCTTGAATAAAGAGAATCTTAACTTTCTTTTAGAGAAACAGGTTGCTGGGGAGGGAACGACACAGCTACTTCATACCTATTTTAACTCTTCTCCTAGATTCCTTCTTTTATTGGAGAAAGCTAAGATTCATTTAATGACCACAATTCACTGAACAACCAGCCTCCAAAATTGTTGGATCCAATTTCCATTGGTTTAGATTTGACCCAGGATCATCCAGTAGATGCTTGGACTCTTTTTCAGTTGATTAAGTCACATTATTTGAATAACCACCAAAAGGACAAATGATAGACAGCATTATTTGTTGAGAAGCACAGTCACATTTGAAGGTTTTGTACTGAGCCCACAAGGTTCAGTATGATAACAGATTAGGCAAGTAGCTCAATTTTCTTTAATGGCTATAAAAGTCCTGTTCTAGATAATGATTAAAGTGTTTATGGGTAAAAACATACTATTTAATTATTTCCTATTTTAAAAGTAATTAAGGATCATACTAAGGTACTAGAGAAGGAAGTACAATAAAAACACTATCAAGAATTCAATAAAAAGTGTGGTCAGGCGGTAGGAAAAGCAAGTAGGATGCTTGGCTGCATAGCTAGAAGTATAACAAGCAGGAAGAGGGAGATTGTGATCCAGCTATATATAGAGCTGGTGAGACCACATTTGGAATACTGTGTCCAGTTCTGGAGACCTCACCTACAAAAAGATACTGACAAAATTGAACGGGTCCAAAGACGGGCTACAAGAATGGTGGAAGGTCTTAAGCATAAAACGTATCAGGAAAGACTTCATGGACTCGATCTGTATAGTCTGGAGGACAGAAGGAAAATGGGGGACATGATCGAAACATTTAAATATGTCAAAGGGTTAAATAAGGTCCAGGAGGGAAGTGTTTTTAATAGGAAAATGAACACAAGAACAAGGGGACACAATCTGAAGTTAGTTGGGGGAAGGATCAGAAGCAACATGAGAAAATATTATTTTACTGAAAGAGTAGTAGATGCTTGGAACAAACTTCCATCCGAGGTGGTTGGTAAATCCACAGTAACTGAATTTAAACATGCCTGGGATAAACATAGATCCATCCTAAGATAAAATACAAAAAATAGTATAAGGGCAGACTCGATGGATCATGAGGTCCTTTTTTGCCATCAATCTTCTATGTTTCTAAATAGTGCATAAACTTACTATTCCCACTGCGTACACCCACCCACCCACCCACCCCTGTGGGGACAGCAGGCCATTACTGTGTGCCTCCCTTACAAAAAGGTCACTTAAAAATCATATTGTCTGTGGAGGAGGAATTTCTGCCTGCTGGATAAGAGAACAGGAGTACTGAGAAGCAACTGACCCATCAAATTATGCAGAATCACAAAGCTGAGAGAGCGGGAGAAATTCCCCCAAGACGTAAGATCAATCCAATTCCTCATTGTAAGCTCCAGAAAAACTACGCATCCCTCTTCAGCCCAAGATCAAATAGTTGTGGGGGTTTTTTGCAAACGCAAGAAGGGGGAAAACTCAACCCTTTGAGAAAGCAATGTAAGAGTGATGGTTAAGCAGGAATTTATCTCAGAGAATTAAGAGCGTTACAAAACATGATCTAAGTATTGCCCACAAGATCATATGTTGCAATGTCCTGCCTGTCAAAGACTACTTCAGCTTCAACCGCAGCAACACAAGAGCACACAACAGATTCAAGCTTAATATTAACCGCTCCAAACTTGACTGTAAAAAATATGACTTTAGTAATCGGGTTGTTGAAGCGTGGAACTCATTACCGAACTCCGTAGTATCATCCCCTAACCCCCAACATTTTGCCTTTAGACTATCCACGGTTGACCTCTCCAGATTCCTAAGAGGTCAGTAAGGGGGCGTACATAAGCGCACTAGAGTGCCTTCCGTCCCCTGTCCTATAGTCTCTCCTATACAGTGATACCTTGTCTTACAAACTTAATTGGTTCCGGGACAAGGTTCTTAAGGTGAAAAGTTTGTAAGACGAAACAATGTTTCCCATAGGAATCAATGGAAAACCGATTAATGCGTGCAAGCCCAAAATTCACCCCTTTAGCCAGCCAAAGCGCCCGTTTTTGCGCTGCTGGGATTTCCCTGAGGTTCCCCTCCATAGGAAACCCCACCTCTGGACTTCTGTGTTTTTGCGATGCTGCAGGGGAATCCCAGCAGGGGAATCCCAGCATCGCAAAAACAAGTGCTTTGCTGTCAACGGAAGTCCAGAGGTGGGGTTTCCCATGGAGAGGAGCCTCAGGGGAATCCTAGCAGCGCAAATACGGGTGCTTCGCTGGCAACGGAAGTCTGGAGGCGGGGCATCCCAGCGGCGGCGGTGGGTTTGTAAGGTGAAAATAGTTTGTAAGAAGAGGCAAAAAAATCTTAAACCCAGGGTTTGTATCTCAAAAAGTTTGTATGACGAGGCGTTTGTAAGACGAGGTATCACTGTATCCCGTATTTCTTCTGTACTATATCCTCTATAACCTTCATTGTGTATTATTGTGTATTGGAATGAATGAATGAATGAATGAATGAATGAATGAATGAATGAATGAATGAATGAATGAATGAATGAATACTGTAAAATGAATTAGCCATTCAATTCCCCAAATTTTAAAAGCCTGGTCAGTCTGGATCCTACCCAGGTTTTTTTTCCCGATCCTTGATTGGGGAAGCCATAACCGGATGGGTTTCTCACACAAGCGTAACCAAGTTACCAGCAGGCCATCATGTCACGGCTTAGGGGAATCATTTCAGCCACACACATCCTGGTAATTGAGGGAATCTTTTTTATTTAATTGATCAAACCGGATCCTTTCCGCCTTCGGAATAACACAACCAGGATCACCGCAATAATAGCCAAAAGGGCAAACACGGTTACCGAAGAAACAACGATCCACACCGTGAGGCTCAACTTCTGCTGGCCTATGGAAAGGAAACGAAAAATATAAAAAAGGGGTGAGAACGTCAATAGCCTGATCCCTAGACATCCCCTTTTGAGGTCATCTAGTCCAACCCAGGGTGTCCAGGGGAAAGCATTTTGAAATGTCCTGATATTTCCCTGACATTTCCCTATAACTTGTAGATGACGTCATACCAAACGGCTAAGCCGTGGAGAAATATCAGTAGCTCTTCTTGCCACCGTTATGCTCATTTTTGCTTGACTCCACTAGGCAGCGCAATCTCTTTTTTAAAAAACATGATTTTCCCTGACTTTTAAACATTCTAATACAGTTTGTTTTCCCCCCCCAATTTATTCTTTTTTTCCCACTAATTCCCTGATATTTCCCGAACCGCAAATTTTTTATTATTATTATTAATTATTAGATTTGTATGCCGCCCCTCTCCGTAGACTCAGGGCGGCTCGCAGCAGTGATACAACAATTACAATAACAAATCTAATATTAAGGTTTAAAATAGCAATTTTACATTAAAAAACCCAAAAAACACCCCTTATATAAAAGACATACACACCAACATTCCATACATAAAACTACATAGGCAAGGGGAGATGTCTCAGTTCCCCCATGCCTGACGGCAGAGGTGGGTTTTGAGGAGTTTACGGAAGGCAAGGAGGGTGGGGGCAGTCCTAATCTCTGGGGGGAGCTGATTCCAGCAGGTCGGGGCCACCACAGAGAAGGCTCTTCCCCTGGGTCCCGCCAGATGACATTGTTTAGTCGACAGGACCCGGAGAAAGCCAACTCTGTGGGACCTAATTGGTCGCTGGGATTCGTGTAGCAGAAGGCGGTCCTGGAGATATTCTGGTCCCTGATAATTCTGATTTCCCAGGTTTTCTGGACACTCTGCCAACCCCATTGCAGATAGACCGGGCCGAAGTGACGTGGGCCAGGCCCTTACATTTTCCAGGATAGCCTACAGGCCAGATCCAACCACATTGAAACATAGAAGACTGACGGCAGAAAAAGACCTCATGGTCCATCTTGCCTACCCTTATACTATTTCCTGTATTTTATCTTACAATGGATCTATGTTTATCCCAGGCATGTTTAAATTCAGTTACTGTGGATTTGCCAACCACGTCTGCTGGAAGTTTGTTCCAAGGATCTACTACTCTTTCAGTGAAATAATATTTTATCGCGTTGCTTTTGATCTTTCCCCCAACTAACTTCAGATTGTGTCCCCTTGTTCTTGTGCACACATTGGGGGCCGAATCCAGCCCATGGGCCTTGAGTCTGACACCCCTGCCCCATATACCCTCCAGACAAATGGCCATCCACTCTGTTAAAAGCCTCCAGCAATGGTATTCGTCTCTCGTTCACCCTTCTCTGCTTTTCGACTTTCAGCGCAGAAGGCTGCTTCCGCCCACTGTTATATTTGCATAACCCCAAGGGCACCCGAAAGCCTAACAGACTCTTCCCACCATTGCTACAATAATTAAAGACGATGTACCTTGCATCTTAAACTGCTCCTCCGGTACCAAAATGACAGCGTGCGGCAGTGTCACAACTGCGGTCTTCTCCGTTGTCTCTTCTGCAGGCAGAAAATTGTGTTTTGTGGCCAGAAGACTACTTGCCCCAAAATTATTATTTATTGGATTTGTATGCCGCCCCTCTCCGTACACTCGGGGCGGCTAACAACAATGATAAAAACAGCATGTGACAATCCAATAATAAAACAATTAAAACCCTTATTATAAAAACCAAACATACACACAAACGTACCATGCATAACTTGTAACAGCCTAAGGGGAAGGAATATCTCAACTCCCCCATGCCTGGCGGTATAAATGAGTCTTGAGTAGTTTACGAAAGACAGGGAGGGTGGGAGCAGTTCTAATCTCCGGGGGGAGTTGGTTCCAGAGGGACGGAGCCACCACAGAGAAGGCTCTTCCCCTGGGGCCCACCAAACGACATTGTTTTGTCGACGGGGCCCGGAGAAGGCCAACTCTGTGGGATCTTATCGGTCGCTGGGATTCGTGCGGTAGCAGGCGGTTCCGGAGGTAATCTGGTCCAATGCCATGTAGGGCATTGCCACCTTTTAGTACAATGGGACTTCATCTCTCAGAATTCTTATGGATTTGGCATATGGATTTATGCCAAATCCATATGGCATATGTATTTTGGCATATGTATTTGGGTCTGTATCTGTCTGCCTCTGTCTGTCGGTCCGTCTACCCACCCACCCACCCATCTAAATTTAATTTAAATTAATTTAATTTATTCGATTCCTATGCTGCCCATTCACATAGGACTTAGGGCGGCTTACAACAATAAAACAATACAATACAATAATAAAGAAGTCAAATGCAACAGTGATTATAAACCCCAATTAACCCCACTAAAATAAACCTAGAAACCCTGAACCCAATCTAAAACAACATACATACCAATCAAACAAAATTTGGGCATCCGATGTTAAGTTTATGGCCCCCAGGACTGTCGGCAACGCCAGGACTTAAGAGCTTTTCAAAAGGCCAGTAGAATGGCCATCTACCTATCTATCCCTGAGAATTTACTGGCCGGGTGCCCTTCCTGAGACCACATAAGAGTTCACAGCACACGAGAGAAGTATCTGCCGCTACCTATGATTGAACTCTCAACCTTCCTGAATGGGAGGCGAACATCCACCACACCGCACTAATCTGTCTGTCTGGTTTATTGGCCACAGGGTAAATCTGGGCGGCTTAGAATATTAATCCACCTTGAACAGTGTTTCTCAACCTTGGCAATTTTAAGAGGTGCAGACTTCAATTCCCAGAATTGGCTGGGGAATGCTGGCTGGGGAATTGTGGGAGCGGAAGTCCGTGTATCTTAAAAAGTTGCCAAGGTTGAAAAAAATTAAGAAATCAGGTTGGAGTTCAATGCGAAAAACAAATTCAAAGGATGCGCTAGCTTAGCCGTACATCTGATTCTTCTTATGTCCCCTTCTTTGGAGGGGCTTTATCTCCACTGAGAACTTCCGGGATGAACCCCTTACCTCGTCGTTTCCTGGATAAACGAGGACAATTAGGAGAACAGAGGGGAGAATCTGGATACTGTCTATCACAGATGATAACGCTGCAGTGAAAATAAACCTAAGAGGAAAGGAGAGTTGTTAGCCACCAACTCCTGTGGATCATCTAAAAGGCAAAAGACACAGTAGAGCTACTCCACATTTACAATTGATTTATTCCGCTTCCTCCCAAGAATAAAGCTGAAGTATAAGATGGATCTTTTTTCCTCCCTAAAAAGGCTGAAAATTTGGGTGCGTCTATACTCTGAAGAATTATTATTATTATTATTGTTATTATTTATTATTACTATTATTATTATTATTATTACTACTATTATTATTATTACTACTACTACTATTATTATTACTATTATTATTATTATTATTATTATTATTATTATTATTATTATTTAGATTTGTATGCCGCCCCTCTCCGCAGACTCGGGGCGGCTCACAACAGTGATAAAAACAATACATAATGACAAATCTAATAATGTACAAGTGTTATTTTAGATTTTGAATTATTAGGTTTGTCAATGTATATTGTTTTCGTCACTGCTGTGAGCCGCCCCGAGGCTGCGGAGAGGGGCGGCATACAAATCTAATAAATGAAATGAAATGAAATTATAATCTAAAATAACAATAGTCCATTTAAAAGGCCTAAAAAGCAAGGAACCCCAATATAAAAAACATACATACAGTCATATCATGCACAAAAACTACATAGGCAAGGGGAGATGTCTCAGTTCCCCCACGCTTGACGACAGAGGTGGGTTTTAAGGAGTTTGTGAAAGGCAAGGAGGGTGGGGGCAGTTCTAATCTCTGGAGGGAGCTGAGTCCAGAGGGTCAGAGCCGCCACAGAGAAGGCTCTTTCCCTGGGTCCCGCCAGACGACATTGTTTAGTCGATGGGACCCGGAGAAGACCCACTCTGTGTGACCTAACCAGCCGCTGGGATTCGTGCGGCAGAAGGCGGTCTCGCAGATATCCTGGTCCGGTGGCATGAAGGGCTTTATAGGTCATAACCAACACTTTGAATTGTAACCGGAAACTGATCGGCAACCAATGCAGACTGCGGAGTGTTGGAGTAACATGGGCATATTTGGGAAAGTCCATGATTGCTCCCTCAGCTGCATTCTGCACGATCTGAAGTTTCCGAACATTCATGTAGCTTTTCCTAAGCTTTTTTCTCCCAGCCCTAAACAGATGCTAATGATCTTCCCAGCTTGCAGGCATTTTTTCATTGCTAGTCTCTCTGAAGGAGGTTTTTTCCAGCTCTAAGTCTTTGCAAGCTTTTTTTTCATTGCTACTTGCTCCAAATAAGTTTTTTTTCCCCAGCCCTAACCAGGGGATAAAATATTGTGCTGAAGCTAACCAGATTAAGGGCGTTAACCAGATAAATACCTGGTAGGCACCTATTTTCCTCCCCACAAAACTAAGGTGCGTCTCATATTCTGAAAAATACGGTAATTCACTAACTACTATACCAGTAGTCCTTGACTTAAGAACTTGGGAATTTGGGGGTCAAATGTGGCTCATTAAGTGAGGTAGCTGGTAAGTCGGCTTTGCCTCATTTTGCAACCATTCTTACCGCACGTGTTAAATGAATCACTGGCATGGTTCAGTTAGTAACTCTGTTGTTAAGCCAATCGGGCTTTCCCCCATTGCTTTGACTTATTGGAAAAGGGGATCGCATGACCCCGGGATACTATATCCATCATAAATATATGTCCAATAAATAGATAGATAGATAGATAGATAGATAGATAGATAGATAGATAGATAAATAAAATAATTAAATAAATAAACAAACAAATAAATAAATTAAATAAATAAATTAAATTAATTAATTAATAAATAAAATAAATAAAATAAATAAAATAAATAAAATAAATAAAATAAATAAAATAAATAAAATAAATAAAATAAATAAAATAAATAAAATAAATAAATAAAATAAAATAGATAAAATAGATAAAATAGATAAAATAGATAAAATAGATAAAATAGATAAAATAGATAAAATAGATAAAATAGATAAAATAGATAAAATAGATAAAATAGATAAAATAAATAAATAAATAAATAAATAAATAAATAAATAAATAAATAAATAAGAGTCAATTGCCAAGTGTCCAAATTTGGATCATGGGTCCATGGAGATATTACAACGGTTTTCAAGTGTGAAAACTTTGACAAGAGCACTTTTTTTAGTGCTCATAGAAACATAGAAGACTGACGGCAGAAAAAGACCTCATGGTCCATCTAGTCTGCCCTTATATTATTTCCTGTATTTTATCTTACAATGGATATATGTTTATCCCAGGCATGTTTAAATTCAGTTACTGTGGATTTACCAACCACGTCTGCTGGAAGTTTGTTCCAAGGATCTACTACTCTTTCAGTGAAATAATATTTTCTTACGTTGCTTTTGATCTTTCCCCCAACTAACTTCAGATTGTGTCCCCCTTGTTCTTGTGTTCACTTTCCTATTAAAAACACTTCCCTCCTGAACCTTATTTAACCCTTTGACATATTTAAATGTTTCGATCATGTCCCCCCTTTTCCTTCTGTCCTCCAGACTCTACAGATTGAGTTCATTAAGTCTTTCCTGATACGTTTTATGCTTAAGACCTTCTACCATTCTTGTAGCCCGTCTTTGGACCTGTTCAATTTTGTCAATATCTTTTTGTAGGTGAGGTCTCCAGAACTGAACACAGTATTCCAAATGTGGTCTCACCAGCGCTCTATATAAGGGGATCACAATCTCCCTCTTCCTGCTTTGTTATACCTCTAGTTATGCAGCCAAGCATCCTACTTGCTTTTCCTGCCGCCCGACCACACTGCTCACCCATTTTGAGACCATGCTCTTGTAACTTTGTCTATTAAATGAATGATTGTTAAGATTCAGGACTAGCCGTGTTCAATTTTCTGCAGTAAAAGCAGAGCCAATTCCACCAGCAATTTTTGGCAATCATGCGAACGAATCTGCTAGTAATGAGAGGAAGAGAATTCTGGGGACCTACACCCAGAATAATTGGAGTTGGGGTGTTATACGGGCTGGTTAAATTACAGAAGCAATTTGTCAATTACTGCTCCAAGTTCCAGTAGGAAGAAATCAATCTCGCAAGGATTTTCAGCGGCAACTCACAAGGTTGGACGAAGTTTTGCCGTCGGAGACAAAAGCAAAGGCCTTCACTTCAAATCTTTGGCGGAAATTAGCGTAACTGACCGCCGGGGCGACTGGATGGAGGACGGTTTTGTAATTGTCAAGTTCATATTCACATCTGTGGAAAGAAGCAAATCAGCGTTAATAAAACGTGTCTTCTTCTGTTTGGAAAAACAGCAGGGTTGGATTAGAAAGGCCAGATGAGCAGTGTAGTTTTTGAAATAAAAAAATAGAATAGAGTAGAATAGAGAATAGAATAGAATAAAATAGAATAGAATAGGGAATAGAATAGAATAGAATATAGTAGAGTAGAATAGAGAATAGAATAGAATAAAATAGAATAGAACAAAATAGAGAATAGAATAGAATAGAAAAGAATAGAATAGAGAATAGAATAGAAAAGAATAGAATAGAGAATAGAATAGAATAGAATAGAATAGAATATAGTAGAGTAGAGTAGAATAGAATAGAGAATAGAATAGAGAATAGAATAGAATAGAGAATAGAATAGAATAGACAATAGAATAGAATAGAGAATAGAATAGACAATAGAATGAAAACCAGTTGGCAGTCACCAGGAGACTGGGAATTCTAGTCCTCCCTTAGCCATGAAAACTAGTTCCATGACTTTGGGCCAATCACCAGAAGACTGTAAGTTCTAGTCCTGCCATAAGCATGAAAACAGTTCGATGACTTTGGCCCGATAACCAGGAAATTGTGAGTTCTAGTTCCGCCTTAGGGCATGAAAACAGTTGGATGACTTTGAGTCAATCACCAGGAGACTGAATTCTAGTTCCACCTTAGAGCATGAAAACAAGCTGGGTGACTTCAGCCCAGTCCCTCTCTTTCAGACCAAACCACTTCACAACTTTGTTGTTGTTGTTGTTGTGGGGAAAATACACTGCTCAAAAAAATAAAGGGAACCCTTAAACAATACAATATAACTCCAATTAAATCAAACTTCGGTGAAATCAAACTGTCCACTTAGGAAGCAACACTGATTGACAATCAATTTCACCTGCTGTTGTGCAAATGGAATAGTTGTGCAAATGAAATATTCAATGAGAATATTTCATTCATTCAAATCTAGGATGTGTTCTTTGAGTGTTCCCTTTATTTATTTATTTTTTGAGCAATGTAGAAAGAGGAAAGCATGTTGGATAGGTTTACCAGTGGATAGGTTTACCAGTGGTGGGTTTCAAAAACATTTAATACAATTTCTGTGGCTGTGGCTTGGCGGGCCCCAGGGGAAGAGCCTTCTCTGTGGCGGCCCCGGCCCTCTGGAACCAACTGCCCCCACCCTCCCTGTCTTTCGTAAACTACTCAAGACTCATTTATACCACCAGGCATGGGGGAGTTGAGATAGCTGTTCCCCCTAGGCCATTACAAGTTATGCGTGGTATGTTTGTGTGTATGTTTGGTTTTATAATAGGGGTTTTTAGTTGTTTTTTATTATTGGATTGTACATGTTGTATTTATTATTGTTGTTAGCCGCCCCGAGTCTGCGGAGAGGGGCGGCGTACAAATCCAATAAATTATTATTATTATTATTATTATTATTATTATTATTATTATTATTATTATTATTATTATTATAGGCATGGCATGGCATGGCTCGACTTGGTGGCCGTAGCAGGGGAAGGATACTGCAAAATCCCCATTTCCTCCCCATCAGCTGGGACTCAGGAGGCAGAGATTAGATGGGCGCAAGACCAATCAGAGGTGGTATTTAACCCTTCTCTGAACTACTCAAAATTTCTGCTACTGGTTCTCCAGAACTGGTCAGAACCTGCCGAAACCCTCCTTCGATGTTTACCAATAGGAGTTATTGCTAAAAATAATAAAGGCAGGGTACCTGTAAGTCCATGAATAAAAAGAAAGAAAACAAAGGCCCCTTACCCATCAACCACAATGTCCCAGCGTGGTACAGAAGAAGGCTCTATGGATGGGGTAGCCCAGCAGTTCTCCAACATTAAATAGATGTTCGGGTCATTTCGGTTAAGTACTTGAACCTCCAGGAAAATGGGCTGTCGCAGGTATTTCACAAGTGGGTACTGGTCATCTGTGTAAGGAACTGAGTAGTACTGATCTGCAAAAGAAGAAACCGTATCTGGACCTGGTACTTCCTGCCCAGGGTTGCCAACTCCGGTGGCATTCAAACAACGCATTCAATCACGTCAAAGTTTTTCTCCTTATTTATCTGTCTGTTTGTTCTGGTCCAGCTGAAGCGGCTCCAAAACTTCTCTTTTCAAGGCTTTGATTTTCAAACTAGTAAATCTTTATTTCTCTTCTTACACTGGGAAGATCGTCACGGTTAGAGTGCTGCTATGCGAAGCCACATTCCAAATCTAACAGAGCTGAGTTTGCAAAGCTATAAATCCTTTCTAAATGAGCAGAGAAGACCCTCCTTGCTAGCGGCTTATTTCTGAATCATTTCAAGTCTAAATTGGCACAGTTGAACATAATTATATCAAAAGCTTACTTCTCGGAAGCGAGGAATGCCGTCCATATTTCAACACGCAGTTTGCACCAAAGCAGCTTCGTTTCCATTATTTTTCAGGAAATGACGCCTGGGTTGATTTAAACTGCAGACTCAAAACTCTTTCCCAAACATATCCTCCTTTCTTTTTGCAATGTCCTAAATCTTGGGCTGAGCCAGGGACTGTCAGTTACCCCCTCACTCTCTGCAGATGAATGCTTGCCCTCATCTCCACTGCTCTCCGACAACTCTCTTAAATCAAGGCACATCAAAGCTTCTGTCTCTTCGTCCTCCCCCGAATCTGACACTGATAGGGAATACTCACAACACTACTATCTATTATTTTTAATTTTTTTATTTGCATTCATTCATTCACTTACTGTATTTATTTAATCAGGCCTGTATTAGATAACAGATATAAGTATAAACATAATTATGAATACAGTGTTCCCTCGATTTTCGGGGGTTCGAACTTCGCGAATAGCCTATACCACGGTTTTTCAAAAAATATTAATTAAAAAATACTTTGTGGGTTTTTTTCTATACCACGGTTTTTCCCGCCTGATGACGTCATACGTCATCGCCAAACTAATAATTTTTGCAAATCAATAACAAAACAAATAATTATTGTTAATAAATAATTATGTTTATAAATATCAGGGTCATTAAGTGTCTTATTCAATGGTGAGTACCAGTAATAATGGTGAGTAAATTATTGTTAAGGGAATGGAAAATGGTAATTTAGGGGTTTAAAGTGTTAAGGGATGGCTTGTGATACTGTCCATAGCCAAAAAATGGTGCATTTACTTCCGCATCTCTACTTCGCGGAAATTCGACTTTCGCGGGCGGTCTCGGAACGCATCCCCCGCGAAAATTGAGGGAACACTTTACATGGAGCGGTTTACATTGAGTTGAATTTTGTGTTCATTGACAGGTAGGACTTTATAGCAGATAATTTTATGTACTATGCTTAGGTTGGATCGCTTATCATTTTTCGATTTGTCGTTTGTTACCCTTTTTTAAAAATTTGAAAAATGTGGTGAAAGGAATGGAGAAAAAAAGAGGATTTTAGAAGCCTCAAACAGCTAAATTTTTCAGTACAAGCAACTGAGGATTTTTGGAACTGGGTTAAAGATGTTGGAGGAACAAAATGTCATTTTTTTCTTTTTTTCTCCATTGAGAAAAACACGGAGTAACAAAATGCCATTTTTCTCTTTTTTCTCCCTTCCTCTCCGCACATTTTTCAAATTTTATTTCATGCCATTTCTTTATCACTTCGATCCCCGTTGGGTTCCAGGAAAGTTAAAACTGGATTTCAAATTAGTGTTTCCAAGTTGGAAAAAAATATTATACGGGCAACTGTATTTTAAAGTAGCTTTTTAAACTTACGACTTTCTAGTTCGGCAACCTTTTAAGGCAAACTTTAAGATAGAAGACCAAAAAAACAATGTGCACGTAATTATGTTTATGTATGCTAATTGGACACCCAAAGGAGACTTTAATTTAATAGGCCATCAGAGCACTCTATTTCTTCCCAACGTCTTTTAAAGGCAAAAGGATATCATTTGCAGCAATTTAGGTCATTTCTATAATGCAAAATTACAGACATCATTACCAAGTGTGCAAATTTAACTCTTCCGTTATTTTTAAACAGCTTCATCCAGACAACACAACTCCTACAAAATTGAAGGCTGGTATGTCTCGGTATAGCTAGGCTAAGAGACCTTTGACATACACTGAGCAGAGAATTTTAACTGAGTGTGGATGTGTGGCAAAGCCAAAGAAAAAAGAGACACAGACTTAGTTATGCTTAATAAGTACTATTTACATATATAGTGATACCTCATCTTACAAACACCTCGTCATACAAACCTTTTGAGATACAAAAGGTTGAAGATTTTTTTGCCTCTTCTTACAAACTATTTTCACCTTACAAACCCACCACTGCCGCTGGGATGCCCTGCCTCCGGACCTCCGTTGCCAGCAAAGCACCCGTTTTTGCGCTGCTGGGATTCCCCTGAGGCTCCCCTCCATGGGAAACCTCACCTCTGGACTTCCATGTTTTTGTGATGCTGCAGGGGAATCCCAGCAGTGCAAAAACAGGCGCTTCACTGGCAATGGAAGTCCGGAGGTGAGGTTTCCCATCGAGGGGAGCCTCAGTGAAATCGTAGCATCGCAAAAACACAGAGATCTGGAGGTGGGGTTTTGAGGACTTCAGTGTTTTTGCGATGCTGCGATTTCACTGAGGCTCCCTTCGCTGGGAAACCCCACCTCCAGACTTCCATTGCCAGCAAAGTGCTAGTTTTTGCGATGCTGGGATTCCCCTGATGGGATTCCCCTGCAGCATCGCAAAAACACAGAAGTCTGGAGGTGGAGTTTCCCATGGAGGGGAACCTCAGGGGAATCCCAGCAGTGCAAAAACGGGTGCTTCAGCTGGCAAAAGGGGTGAATTTTGGGCTTGCACACATTAATTGCTTTTCCATTGATTCCTATGGGAAACATTGTTTCATCTTACAAACTTTTCACCTTAAGAACCTCGTCCCGGAACCAATTAAGTTTGTAAGACAAGGTATCACTGTATACAAAATAGAAACAATCCATAACAAGCACTAAGCCATCCAATATAACAAGCACTAAGCAAATACACTCCCCCCCTCAAGGCAAAACAAAAGCGAATGAGCGTTAAAGCATCATCAAGGGAAGGAGTACTGGCGCCCTCTTATGGCGAACCAGCCCAAAATATTTAAAGTGAGAGTACAAGAGACTACAATAGGTAGCTTTACAATGGCAAACCCAAACAACCATGTACCTTGTATTAATAATTTCTATGGGCATCTAACTGCCTCAAGGGGAGTTCCTTGGTGCTGTCTTTTAAAAGATTGTCCCCCCATCCCCTCGGAGGCTCTCTGGAAGCCAAAAACGCCCTCCCAGAGCCTCTGTGCAAGCCAAAAATCAGCTGGCGTGCCATAGGTTCGCCATCATTGTCACTTCCATGAAGAAATGTCTCCCACCACCTAGCCGTGAATTAAAATCCTCTCACCTGGATAAATGAGAAGAAGAAGAGAAAGCGGACCTTGGTTGATTGCAGGCTGAAGAGGCGGGAGAGTGTTTATCCTGACATTCAAGGAAGTATCGGCACTCTCGTACGAGCAAACCACGGTCAGCCTGGAGGAAGAGATGAAATGTAAATTTGGGGCTCAGTTGTGGTCGTAGGTTGAGGATTACACGTACATGTGCGTGGAAAGGGAGAAATTAGAAAGCAGTATTGTACCTAATTGTGCCAACTGTTGGCTGCCAGCAGTTTGGCAGTTCGAGTCTCACCAGCTCAAGGTTGTCTCAGCCCTAGATCCTTCTAATAATAATTAATAATAATAATAATAATAATTTATTGGATTTGTATGCCGCCCCTCTCCGCAGACTCGGGGCGGCTAACAACAATAATAAACACAACATGTACAATCCAATAATAAAAAACAACTAAAAACCCCTATTATAAAACCAAACATACACACAAACATACCATGCATAACTTGTAATGGCCTAGGGGGAAGAGCTATCTCAACTCCCCCATGCCTGGTGGTATGAGTCTTGAGCAGTTTATGAAAGACAGGGAGGGTGGGGGCAGTTCTAATCTCCGGGAGGAGTTGGTTCCAGAGGGACAGGGCCACCACAGAGAAGGCTCTTCCCCTGGGGCCTGCCAAACGACATTGTTTAGTCGACGGGACCCGGAGAAGGCCAACTCTGTGGGACCTTATCGGTCGCTGGGATTCGTGCGGTAGCAGGCGGTTCCGGAGGTAATCTGGTCCAATGCCATGTAGGGGAATAAAATATAGAATATAGAATTCTTTATTGGCCAAGTGTGATTGGACACACTAGGAATTTGTTTTTGGTGTATATGCTCTCAGTGTACATAAAATAAAATATACATTTGTCAAGAATCATGACGTAAAACGAAAACCCAGATTGTTGAGGGCAAAAGACTGACTCTGTAAACTACTTAGAGAGGGCTGTGAAGCACTGTACAGTGGTATATAAGTCTAAGTGCTAAGTTACTCTTTGGTGGGTGGGTAGGTGGGTGGGTAGGTAGGTGGGTGGATGGGTACGTAGGTAGGCAGATAGGTAGATGTTCTGCCGGGATCTCTGGTATGAGCCTCCCGAAAATTCATGGGTACAAATTTCAGACACACACACGTTTGAAAATTCAAAACAATGTCCTTTATCACAAAATTCAAAAGAATCAAAGCACCCTTTTTGTATTGCAAAGAGCACTTTTCCCCAAAACAACCTTGTCAGCTGTACAAGTCCCTTAATCAGTCCTTAAGTACTTAGCTAGTAGCTGTGAAGAAATGTCACAGCCCTCCTTCTTCCCACGAAGTGAAACACACACACACACTTTACTCTGCTTTGGTGTCAAAGGCGTGAAAAATCCACAAAGTTCAGACACAGCGAGGCACGATCCTGAAGAACTGCAATCAGATAATCTTCCACAACGGCCAAACTAGCACGCTGCTATTTATAACAGCAGCTCTAATTATTGGAGCCCCACCCAAACACAGGTGGCCTCTCTTATCTCCTGTAATATTTCCTCAATTGGTCTCTTCGATACATAAGTCTGCGCCTGCGTGGGTCTAACACTTTGTCATCTAAATCGACCGAAGATAATGGTGATTGGCTTCCTGGGCTGTGTGCCAAGCCCCCCTCTTCCAAGTCACCCCCACCTTCTACTTCGTCCGAGGAAACTGCACTCCCTGACTCTGCCGGCAACAAAACAGGCCTAGGACATGTTGACGTTTCCCCTGCCTCCACCTCCACATTCCCTGGGGCAGGAGCTGGCCAGAGCCAACCACAACAGTAGGTAGGTAGGTAGGTAGGTAGGTAGGTAGGTAGATAGATAGATAGATAGATAGATAGATAGATAGATAGATAGATAGATAGATAGATAGATAGATGGGGTGGACGGATGGATGGATGGATAGAGAGAGAGAGAGATAGGAAGGAAGGAAGGAAGGAAGGAAGGAAGGAAGGAAGGAAGGAAGGAAGGAAGGAAGGAAGGAAGGAAGGAAGACACAGACAGACAAAGAAAGAAAGGGTCCAAAGACGGGCTACAAGAATGGTGGAAGGTCTTAAGCATAAAACGTTATCAGGAAAGACTTAATGAACTCTATCTGTATAGTCTGGAGGACAGAAGGAAAAGGGGGGACATGATCGAAACATTTAAATATGTTAAAGGGTTAAATAAGGTTCAGGAGGGAAGTGTTTTCAATAGGAAAGTGAACCCAAGAACAAGGGGACACAATCTGAAGTTAGTTGGGTGAAAGATCAAAAGCAACGTGAGAAAATATTATTTCACTGAAAGAGTAGTAGATCCTTGGAACAAACTTCTAGCAGACGTGGTTGGTAAATCCACAGTAACTGAATTTAAACATGCCTGAGATAAACATAGATCCATCCTAAGATAAAATACAGGAAATAGTATAAGGGCAGACTAGATGGACCATGAGGTCTTTTTCTGCCATCAGTCTTCTATGTTTCTATGACAGACAGAAAGACAAAAGTCTAAGGGACTATGGCTATTGCTAATTCATCCACATTCAAATATTTTATTCCCCTGCCAAGATTCAGCCCGAGTTTCACGCCTTCTAATGTTGTTTTCGTCAAAAGGTCTCTTCTTAACCAACCAACCCGCTCAGATCTGCACTATCTCATTTTATAGTCAATTTGGGAGGTGGGAGAAGAATGGAAAATCTCGTTCGCTTCAATTCTATTATTCTTGCCCTCTTGCCTTTGAAGAACTGTAGCCTACTTCTTACGTGACTGGGTTTACACATCACCCTCATTCATAATGTGAATTTCGGCTCAGCGGGTTAAAAGAAAAGCCAGCCGCCGTGTCTATCAATCACAATCTAAAGATTAGCGTGCGTTCAAAGTGCCCGATTTTATACCATAGCACAAAAACTCGGCTTTCAAATGATCATCCTAACTAAAAATGCAGAAGGATTTGATTGCAAAAATCGCCACGTACGAGGCAGAGACTCACTATCCAATAATGATTTTTGTAAGCAAGAGCTGCTAGGTTTTTCCCCCCTGAAATCTCTTTTGTTATCAGGCTTTCCACCAAAAGAGGATATTCATTCAATCTAGAATTATATAGCTATGTAAATGTTAAATGATATAGATCAGTGGCATAAACTCTATTCATATTGCCCACAAGATCATATGCTGCAACGTCCTTCCGGTCAACGACTACTTCAGCTTCAACCGCAACAACACAAGAGCACACAACAGATTCAAACTTAAAATTAACCACTCCAAACTTGACTGTAAAAAATATGACTTTAACAATCGAGTTGTCGAAGCGTGGAACTCATTACCGGACTCAATAGTGTCAACTCCCAACCCCCAACACTTCTACCTTAGACTCTCCACGATTGACCTCTCCAGGTTCCTAAGAGGCCAGTAAGGGGCGTGCATAAGTGCACTGATGTGCCTATCGTCCCCTGTCCAATTGTCTTTCCTTATCTCATATATCATATATATTCTCTCCCTCCCATCTACTTCTCTTCTTTTTACTTTCTATCGTTATATATATTACTTAATGTCTATTCTCTTCCATATGTATTGTATATTGGACAAAGAATAAATAAATATAAATAAATAAATAAATATTGTCTGCACCAAGTTTCAAAACAATGAATTTCGCCCTGAGTGATAAACCCAGGATTAAAATTTTATCCGTCACTTCCAAAGTTATTAAATGGAGGCTGAAATCCAATTTTTAATTGCATTTATCATCAATGCATATTGCAAAAAAAAAAAAGGCCCATTGCAAGTGTTCGGAGACTCCAAATTGTCCAGAATGCAGCAGTACAAGCTGTCATGGATGTATGTTTGTGTGTATGTTTGGGTTTTGGTTTTTTTTAATAATAAGGGGTTTTTAGTTGTTTTTATTAATTGGATTGTTCATGTTGTTTTACCACTGTTGTTAGCCGCCCCGAGTCTGCAGAGAGGGGTGGCATACAAATCCAATAAATAATAAATAATAATAATAATATAACACCTATGCTCCGTGAACTACACTGGCTTCCTATTGGTCTCCGGGCACAATTCAAGGTGTTTGTTATTACCTATATGGCTCAGGGCCAGACTATTTACAGGACCGCGTCTTGCCACATACCTCCCAAAGACCAATAAGAGCACACAGAGTTGAAACAGAATTTTATAAAATATGGGATAGAGTTGGCCTCCTCCAGGTCCCGTCGACTAAGCAATGCAAATTGGCGGGACCACGGAGGAGGGCCTTCTCTGTGGCTGCCCCAGTTCTATGGAATCAACTCCTCCCCCTCCGAGGTCTGTACTACTTCCACTCTACTGGCTTTCCATAAGGCCACAAAGACCTGGCTTTGCCGGCAGGCCTGGGGGGGGGGCATAAATTAACAACTATCATGTCCAAATCATATGAATGTTTAGTATGAATGTTGTTGTGATTGATTAATTCATGGGGTTTTTTTAATTAGGATTTTATATTTATTTTAGATTTTAAATTTGACATCTTTTATATTGTTTTGTATTTACATTGTTGTAAGCCACCCTGAGTCCTTCAAGATTGGGTGACATAGAAGTTAAGTTAAGTTAAGTAAAAGTTAAGTTAAAGTTAAGTTAAAGTTAAGTAAAAGTTAAGTAAAAGTTAAGTTAAAGTTAAGTTAAAGTTAAGTTAAAGTGAAGTTAAAGTGAAGTTAAGTGAAGTTAAAGTGAAGTTAAAATTAAGTTAAAGTTAAGTTAAAGTTAAGTTAAAGTTAAGTTAAAGTTAAGTTAAAGTTAAGTTAAAGTTAAAGTTAAGTTAGTGCATATTGCCAAAACCCCCCACAACAAAAGCATTTTAATTTAAACCATGGTGGTCTTGAGCAACACTTGGAAACCCGCAATTTGGGCTGGAATTGCGCGGGAATGGAAAAGCATAAATACCCACAGAAAATTAAGTGGAAATCTCGATCTCCCCATAAAAAGCCAAGCCAGACTCACCTGAAATCACTGTCCCTGGAGATGAAGCGTGGTGGGTAATCTGGCCAAAAGGAACTCACTTCATTTTCATAAACCATCTTCTCGCCAACCACCTGGAAACACAACAGGGTGCAAACAGTCCTCAGATTACAACCGACCAATTTAGCGAATCTGCGAAGTTATGATGACACTTGAAAAAAGTGACCGTTTTTCACACTTATGGCCACTGCAACACCCCTGTGGTCATCATCCTCATATGGTTGGAGACAGCGCACTGGTAGCAAAAGTTTTGATGCGCGTGCAGCCTTTGTTCTCCTCTGTGCGCGTCCCAGCATGGTTTTGCTTCTGTGCATGTGCAAGTAGCAAAATCTCACAAGAGGGCATGCGCATATGTGTGAGATTTCGGGGATTTTTTTCCCCTTGCAGAAGCAAAAGACTCACCAAAATCCTGCTCATGAATCCACCCCCAGGGGAGAGCTACACCTGTAGACCACTGCACCAATCTGCAACACCCCTGTGGTCACGTGATCAAAATCCGGACAACCTGTCGACTCATTTTTATGACGGTTCCAATATCCTGGGATCGCGTAATCCCTCTTTTGCCCTTTTCTGACAAGGGCCATTCTTTGTCAAGTGGACCAGGTGAAACTGAAGCTTTATTTTGAAAAGAAACCATCACAAAAACAACATATATGATAGGAAAGAAAACATGCTCTTTCTAATGGAATGAAAACGAGGATGATTGAAGGTGAGAAAACAGAGAGCAATAGAAAAAAATTGCTCCTTCTAGTTTCAAGTTTCAAGTTTATTGGATTTATATGCCGCCCCTCTCCGAAAACTCGGGGCGGCTAACAGCAATCATAGACAATATACAATAATAATCCAATACTAAAAGCAAATTAAAACCCCTTAATATAAAAAACCAAACACATATACAAACATGAAGATGATTGAAGGTGATGAACCAGAGCTCTGTTTTCTCAGTTTCAATCATCTTAATTTTTATTTCATTAGAAAGAGCACATTTTTCCTATCATATATGTTGTCTTTGTGATGGTTTCTTTTCAAATAAACAATTAAACAATGTCGTTTGGTGGGGCCCAGGGGAAGAGCCTTCTCTGTGGCGGCCCCGGCCCTCTAGAACCAACTCCCCCCAGAGATTAAAACAGCCCCCACCAATGTTCCCTCTAATTTTTTTTCAATGTGGGCGGAAAAGTATAGTGTCTGAGCGGCAGTCCCTTTGGGACTGGGCGGCATAGAAGTATAAATAAATAAATAAATAAACAAACAAACAAACAAACAAACAAATAAAAAACCCACCCTGTTTTGCCTGAGATAATTTCAAAATAAAATACTGTACTGTGTGTCTATAACAGTGAGCTCATAATAGGGCAACTCTATCAATATCAAAATGCCACTTAAATAGTTGAGCTAGTTTCAAACTAGATTTTGATTTTCTTTCTCTCTTCCTTACTCCCATTCTTTTTCTTTCTCTTTTCCTTCCTCTCTTTTTTCTATCTGTTTCTCTCTCTTCCTCTCTCTCTCCTTCCCTCTCACTCTTTCCCTCTCGGCTTCTGGGCAGGTTTGGAAAACTCTGAGTTGATGATGATTTTTAAGTGAGCGATTGCTCACTGCTCAGCTTAGAGGGAACTATGGCCCCCACCCTCCTTGCCTTTCGTAAGCTCCTCAAAACCCACCTCTGCCGTCAGGCATGGGGGAACTAAGATATTCTTTTCCCCCTAGGCTTCTACAATTTATGCACGGTATGTTTGTTTGTATGTATGATTGGATTTATAACAAGGGTTTTTAGCTGTTTTAGTACTGGATTTTCACATTCTGTTTTTATCATTGTTGTTAGCCGCCCCGAGTCCATGGAGAGGGGCGGCATACAAATCCAATCAATCCATCAATCCATCAAATCAATAAATAAATAAATAAATAAATAAATTAATAAATTAATAAAGCTGCAAAAATCAGTCAAGTGGACACCTGGTTCACTTGACAAAGAACGACCCACAAGCCAAATCCGCAGACAAACCCAGATTCTCTCTTAAGAACCATGTTACTTAACTAACTTAACTACTGGTTAACCACTATGGCAAGGAAGGTTGTAAAATGAGGCAAAACTCACTTAACAGCTGATTCCCTTAGCAACAAAACATTTGGGGCTCATTGGCGCTTGTAATTTAAGGACCAACCTGTATCGACGAAGCAGGGGGACCAACTGGGTTCATTTGAGGCAGGAACTCACCTTCACCGTGGTCCCGCAGCCGTTCAGTGGCACACGGAAGTGGACTCGGTCTCTCGAAGACGACTCGGGGACGGGCCCACAGGTTGGGTCTCTAAGCCTCAGGGTGGCTAGGTTTAAATCCGGTTTCGTACTGCTGCTCGCTATCTCAAAATCCATGTGTCCATCTTGAGTACATATGGTGGCTGTAAGGAAGTTGGGAGGGATGAAGTCATACAAGCCTAGGAAGCCACAATGAGTTTAATTGAAGAGAATCTCTGTCGCTCAGGGAGAAATCAGGGAGTACTGTATTTTTCGGAGTACGTATAAGACGCACCACGTTCCATAAAGCAGAAAGTGTGTGTGAATTTTTGTCAATTAAAATAGGACGCCGGAAGTGGCAATGTTCTCTGCAATGGGGCTTTTGAAGGGTGACCCATAACTACGGTAGCATGTTTCACCCTTCCATAGGCCACATTTGAAGATTTATTTTTAAGAACATAGAAACATAGAAGACTGACGGCAGAAAAAGACCCCATGGTCCATCTAGTCTGCCCTTATACTATTTCCTATGCAGCCAAGCATCCTGCTTGCTTTTCCTACCGCCTGACTGCACTGTTCACCCATTTTGAGACTGTCAGAAATCACTACCCCTAACTCCTTTTCTTCTGAAGTTTTTGCTAACACAGAACTGCCAATACAATACTCAGATTGAGGATTCCTTTTCCCCAAGTGCATTATTTTACATTTGGAAACATTAAACTGCAGTTTCCATTGCTTTGACCATTTATCTAGTAAAGCTAAATCATTTACCATATTACAGACGCCTCCAGGAATATCAACCCTATTGCACACTTTAGAACGATGTTAAAATCCTCACCTATTGGTGTATTTTGTTCACAAGGACATTCTGGATAGCTCACCATAGTGGCTACTTCCCCACGGTAGTCGAAATTCAACGTCAAGGGCGCGAGGTACAACTGAAAACCTGAGCATTGGTGATCTCTGTAGGCCTGGAGAATCAGAGAGAAAATTATTCCAATGCTTTCATCAGAATTTCAACTTTAAACCAGAGGAGTGCTAAGAGCTGATGTTTAATCATTTAATATTTCATGTGTTGACAGCGGCAAGAATTGCATTTGCACAATATTGGAAGAATGAGGCTACTCCCATAGGTGAGAATATAATCAAAAAAATATTGGACCATGCAGAGATGGATAGACCGACACTAAAAATAAAGGATGAGGAAGAAACAGAATACTTTTTAACATGGGATTTGTTTTATCAATGGCTAGGTAACAGAAACAGAAATTAGAAGATAAAAAATAATTACTATGTGCAAGTAAATAATTAAAGATTATTATATAATAATAATACTATATATATAATACAGTGGTACCTCTACTTATGAACTTAATTTGTTCCGTGACCAGGTTCTTAAGTAGAAAAGTTTGTAAGAAGCAATTTTTTCCATAGGAAACAATGTAAAAGCAAAGAATACGGGCAATTGGGGAAACCACAGGGAGGGTAGAGGCCCTGTTTTCTCCCAGGAGATTCCTAGAGAGGCCATACAGAGGCTTCTCCCCCCGCCTTTTCCGACCCTGTTTCCTCCCAGGAGATTCCTAGAGAGGCCCCACGGAGGCTTCTCCCTGCCTTTTCCAGTTACAGTTTCAGAGGCTCGGGTTTATAAGTGGAAAATGGTTCTTGGGAAGAGGCAAAAAAATCTTGAACGCCCGGTTCTTATCTAGAAAAGTTCGTAAGTAGAGGCATTCTTAGGTAGAGGTACCACTGTATAAGTAAACAATACAGTGTTCCCTCGATTTTCGCGTTCCGAGACCGCCCACGAAAGTCGAATTTCCGCGAAGTAGAGACGCGGAAGTAAATACACTATTTTTGGCTACGAACAGTATCACAAGCCTTCCCTTAGCACTTTAAACCCCTAAATTGCAATTTCCCATTCCCTTAGCAACCATTTAGATTATTACTCACCCTGTTTATTTATTAAAGTTTATTAAAAAAAATATTTATTAAAGGCAAACAAAAGTTTGGCAATGACATATGACGTCATCGGGCGGGAAAAACCGTGGTATAGGGAAAAAACCCATGAAGTATTTTTTAATTAATATTTTTGAAAAACCGTGGTATAGACTTTTCGCGAAGTTTGAACTCGCGAAAATCGAGGGAACACTGTATACTATTACTATTGGACTGTATAAGCAAAATTACTCAGACAATGCAATGTATATTAAGCACTTACGTTGATTAAGAATAATAATAATAAAAAGAACTGATGGTTAATCAACTGATGATCCAATTGTGGTACATTCTAGGTAGGATACTGTTACTGAACCCACGAAACTTTTAAGGGTAGACTTCAACTCCCAGAATTCCCCAGCCACCAAATAATCCCAACATTTGCCTCAAGAAAAATGTCCTTCAAACTCAAGGGGCTTACTCGAGTGTTGAGAAGTCTTTTGGGAATATACAACTTCACTCCTTTTCTGGTATCCACACCAATCCCACTGGCTTGAAGTTGGTGTACCGCAATGTTGTTCTCGTTCAGACTGACAGCTGTCAATTTTCCAGGGAAATCTGGGAGAATCACCATCATGTGGGTCGAATTACAGATGGCAGGGCCTGAAAAGGTAGGGGAAAAGATGAAAAAAATTTCCAAACCAATTTTTCTCCATTTTCTACATGTGGAAGAACTTCAATCCTGATAAGAAGCTTGCATAATATACCTCCTCCCAAAAATATGGGGTGTCACATGGCACCAACCATGTTATGTTGATCTGGTTAGTTCAACAATCCCATTACTATGTTCAGGCCTAAAGTTTAATGATAAACCATGATTTACAAGCCATAATTGTTGCATAGAAACACAGAAACATAGAAGACTGATGGCAGAAAAAGACCTCATGGTCCATCTAGTCTGCCCTTATACTATTTCCTGTATTTTATCTTACAATGGATATATGTTTATCCCAGGCATGTTTAAATTCAGTTACTGTGGATTTACCAACCACACCTGCTGGAAGTTTGTTCCAAGGGTCTACTACTCTTTCAGTGAAATAATATGTTCTCACGTTGCTTTTGATCTTTCCCCCAACTAACTTCAGATTAAAACATTAAAACAAACATTAAAACATTAAAACAAACATTAAAACATTAAAACAAACATTAAAACAAACGTTAAAACAAACGTTAAAACATACATTAAAACATACATTAAAACATTAAAACATTAAAACGTTAAAACATTAAAACATTAAAACATTAAAATTAAAATAAAATCTTTACTCTGACCAAAAGTTTTCACCTGGGGCGCAGATCATTCTTGATTCCAGAGACAGGCGCTGCTCGGGTGGCCCATACGTTAACTTGATGGCTACTGTGTACAACACGTGGTCATCTTGCTGAAAAACATATAGTAACGTTTCATGGCTTTAACATTCTACAATTTTTTATGCCAATATCCAATAGCCCAAAGCAGGTCTTGACCCTTTCCCCAAACCATTAAGTAGCATAATATTAGAATAGAATAGAATAGAATAGAATAGAATTTTTATTGGCCAAGTGTGATTGGACACACAAGGAATTTGTCTTGGTGCATCTGCTCTCAGCGTACATAAAATAAGATATACATTTGTCAAGAATCATGTGGTACGACACTTAATGATTGTCGTAGGGGTCAAATAAGCAATGAAGAAGCAATATTAATAAAAATCTTAGGATATAAGCAACAAGTTACAGTCATACAGTCAACATGGGAGGAAATGGGTGATAGGAATGATGAGAAAAACTAGTAGAATAGAAGTGCAGATTTAGTAGAAAGTCTGACCGTGTTGAGAGAATTAGCATAGCATTTAGACTTACATACTGCTTCACGGTGCTTCGCGGCCCTCTCTAAGCGGTTTACAGAAAGTAAGCATATTGTCCCTAACAATCTGGGTCCTTATTTTAGCCATCTTGGAAGGATGGAAGCACTGAAGGGCTACCAAACTTTTTACTACCACACAATAAAACACTTTCCTCAAAGTTCAGTCTGGGAAAAGTGTTGTGATTCCGCCTGAGGCGCCTCAGGGACTGGCTGGAGCTCTGCCGGATCCATGCCCAGAGGAGGAGGACAGTGAACAGGAGGGGGAGGACCAGGCAGACGGGGGAGAGGAACGTCAGGAAGAGGAGGAGGGAGAGCAGCCTGAGACCCCGGGGGGGGGCTATCCCCAGCTAGTAGCCTGGATTCATTGGATGAAGACGCACAGGCTATAATAGACATGAGGCAGCGATGTGCAGCTCAACGACGGGGCCAATTAGAAAGGTATTTCCATCCCTGAATTGGCAACAGCTGGGTTTGGGTGTGGTTCTCCTCAGCAGGGTTGAAAAGGCAGGCCCGCCCTTACAGTCTTGTGGAGAGTTATCAATTGGGAGTCCTGTGACCTTGCTTCAATTCTCGGCGTCTCTGATCTTGGCTTGTGGCCTAGAAGTCTGGAAGACTTGGGGGAGGCGTGGGTTTTATTATCTCCAGCGTTGTTTTTGCCAGCAAGAATCCTGTTTTATTGCCTGGCCTTCGTGAAACCTCTGTGAAGCTTCATAGTGTTCCTGCCTTTGCTTTTTACCAGTGTGTCTGGATACTCTTTTTGGTTGGTATTGGCGTCTGGGGGGACCCAGACAGAACAGAAAAGTAACACCAAATTTGGAGAATTGACTATACTGGCACCCCTAAACTCTTATTTCTCGTTCCTTGTACCTGGTAAACTGAAACGCCTCTTGCATTAAACGGGACTTGGATGATGATATTGCTGGAATCGGCCAAGAAAACATAGCCCTGTCGAATCGCCTGCCTGAGACTCAAATCATAGATCCGGCCATTATCCTCGATCGATACGACCCACTCCATTCCAGATGCTGCCACCTCAGGCCCCATCATGCCAGGCTGGATGCCCTGTAAAAAACCACAACATTAAGAAAGATCTTGGACTAAGACAGGTTTGTAGGAAGCACATTTCAAAAATCTGCTCTCCAAGGTCAGATGTTGCTTTCCCAACAGGTTGTTGTTGTTGTTGTTGTTGTTATTATTTAGATTTGTATGCCACCCTTCTCCGAAGACTCGGGGCGGCTCACAGGATACAAAAGCAATACAACAACAAATCTAATTAGATACAGGGTGCCTCACGAATCCCAGCAACCAGTTAGGTCTCACAGAGTTGGCCTTCTCCGGGTCCCGTCAACTAAACAATGTCGTTTGGCGGGACCCAGGGGAAGAGCCTTCTCTGTGGCGGCCCCGACCCTTTGGAACCAACTCCCCCCAGATATCAGAGTTGCCCCCACCCTCCTTGCCTTTCGTAAGCTCCTTAAAACCCACCCCTGTCGTCAGGCATGGGGGAATTGAGACTTTCCCTCCCCATAGGCTTATAAAATTTATGCATGGTATGTTAGTATGTATGATTGGTTTCTTAAATTAGGGTTTTTGAATTAACTTAAATTATTGGATTTCTTTATATTGTTTTATTGTTGTTGTTAGCCGCCCCGAGTCTACGGAGAGGGGCGGCATACAAATCAAATCAAATCAAATCAAATCAACAAACAAACAAACAAATAAAAATTGCTACTAATATCCCATATATAATAAAATCAGCCAGCCAATTCATTCACAACCTCACATAGAAACATAGAAGTCTGACGGCAGAAAAAGACCTCATGGTCCATCTAGTCTGCCCTTATACTATTCCCTGTATTTTATCTCAGGATGGATATATGTTTATCCCAGTGCAAATCTCTGGAGGGAGCTGATTCCAGAGGGCCGGGGCCGCCACAGAGAAGGCCCTTCCCCTGGGCCCTGCCAGATGACATTGTCTAACCGACAGGACCCGGAAAAGGCCAACTCTGTGGGACCTAACCGGTCGCTGGGATTCATGCGGCAGAAAGTGGTCCCATTTAGAGAAATGAAACTTCTGCAGCTCTAGTGAAGTTTGAGTGTGTTTGGAAACTTTTCAAGGGCATCCTAACCGGTGTGAAATCGGGGCAGACGATTCCCATAACAAACAGACCTTGTTTACTTGGTTTAAATGGAAGTCTGGAGATTTGGCTGGGGAAAATCGTTTGTTTAATATTATGAACTGACGCCTGGGAATCTTGGAGTTAGTTTTGCCTCGAGACTTTTATTGGCCTGGGCTTTTATTTTGGTTACGTAAGCTGGATGTTGACATTTTTTAATTGAAGGGGACCTTGGAGAGATTCAAAAAAGTCTCCACCATCTGTGCAGAAGGCGGCCTCCTAAAATCTTAAATTTCCAAACAGCAATCAAAAAAACAAACAAACCCCAACCAGTGTTCCCTCTAATTTTTGGGGTGGGTGGGCGGAAAAGTATAGTGTCTGAGTGGCAGTCCCTTCGGGGCTGGGCGGCACAGAAATATTAAATAAATAAATAAATATACAAACAAACAAACAAATAAAAAACCCACCCTGTTTTGCCTCAGAGAATTTCAAAATAAAATACTGTACTGTGTGTCTGTAACAGTGAGCTCATAATAGGGCAACTCTATCAATATCAAAATGCCACTTAAATAGTTGAGCTAGTTTCAAACTAGATTTTGATTTTCTTTCTCTCTTCCTTACTCCCATTCTTTTTCTTTCTCTTTTCCTTCCTCTCTTTTTTTCTATCTGTTTCTCTCTCTTCCTCTCTTCCTCTCTCTCTCCTTCCCTCTCACTCTTTCCCTCTCGGCTTCTGGGCAGGTTTGGAAAACTCTGAGTTGATGATGATTTTTAAGTGAGCGATTGCTCACTGCTCAGCTTAGAGGGAACTATGCCCCCAACCCTCAGACTTAATTTGTGTGCTTTCATTATCCACCAACTCACACATTTCAAAAGCTTGGGGGGGAAAAATCAGCAAGTCTAATTAAAATCATGGAGATAGATTCAGATTTCCACCCCACACACTCACACCTTGTGTCAATAGCTGTGATTAAACCACAGGCTCAACAGCTATCAAATAAATCACTGCTATAAAATGTGAGCCAGTCATGTGGGCAGAGTATCAATTCCACATACCCCACAATCTTATTTTATTGGTAAAATGCAAGTCAACTAGCCTGTCTGAGAAAGTTGGATTATTATTATTATTATTATTATTATTATTATTATTATTATTAATTAGATTTGTATACCGCCCCTTTCCGTAGACTCGGGGCAGCTCAAAACACAATAAAAACAGTTTATAACAAATCTAATAATTTACAATTTAAAATATTAAAAAGATTACCAAGATTACCTACCGTGAGTTCATCCCTAAAACTGGGAATCATCCTTGGGAATGTGACCTGCAAGGGGAAGATATTTGAATGGGAGCGTGAATAGCAAAACATTGCAATGCTTGGAAAAAGAATCAGGTTGATAAGTTTGAACGGTCACTAAACAAACACACTGGGGTAAGTCAAGAACTATCTGTATAACGGAAGACCAGAAGCCACGCAAGAAACTCAAAATAGATTGGGAGAGAGAAGAGGACTAGAAGGGGGAAGAAGAGGGATAGAAGAGAACAGAGTAAGAATAGAGAGTGGTGTAGAATAGAGTAGAGTACAGAATAGAAAAAAATAGAAAATAAAATAGAAAATTGAATAGAAAACAGAAGAGAATAGAACAGAAGAGAAATAGAAAAAGAAATAGAAACAGAAAATAGAATGGAATAGCAATAGGAGAAATAGGACTGGATTGGATTGGATTGGAAAGGAAAGGAAAGGAATTGAATGGAATACAGAATAGAAACATAGAAACATAGAAGACTGACGGCAGAAAAAGACCTCATAGTCCATCTAGTCTGCCCTTATACTATTTCCTGTATTTTATCTTACAATGGATATATGTTTATCCCAGGCATGTTTAAATTCAGTTGCTATGGATTTACCAACCACGTCTGCTGGAAGTTTGTTCCAAGGATCTACTACTCTTTCAGTAAAATAATATTTTCTCATGTTGCCTTTGATCTTTCCCCCAACTAACTTCAGATTGTGTCCCCTGGTTCTTGTGTTCACTTTCCTATTAAAAACACTTCCCTCCTGAACCTTATTTAACCCTTTGACATTTTTAAATGTTTCGATCATGTCCCCCCTTTTCCTTCTGTCCTCCAGACTATACAGATGGAGTTCATTAAGTCTTTCCTGATACGTTTTATGCTTAAGACCTTCCACCATTCTTGTAGCCCGTCTTTGGACCCGTTCAATTTTGTCAATATCTTTTTGTAGGTGAGGTCTCCAGAACTGAACACAGTATTCCAAATGTGGTCTCACCAGCGCTCTACATAAGGGGATCACAATCTCCCTCTTCCTGCTTGTGATACCTCTAGCTATGCAGCCAAACATCCTACTTGCTTTTCCTACCGCCCGACCAATAGAATAGGAATAGAATAGGAATAGGAGAGGAATAGGAAAGGAGAGGAGAGAATGGAATGGAACAGAAGAAAATAGGAGAGAATAGAATATAATAGTAGAGGATAGAACAGAATGGAACAGAAAGAGAATAGAGATAATAGAATAGAAAATAAAGAATAGACTACTTTATTTGGCCAAGAGGGATTAGACACATAAGGAACCTGTCTCCGATGCAGAAGTTCTCAGTTTTACATGCAAAACAGCAGAGTAATAATAATTATGATGATACTACTATGAGAAGGATAAAAGCGAAAGCCCAACTCTACGGGTAAATATACATCAGACCATACTTGGGACTAAGGTACTCAGCAGAGGTGATGGCAGCCAGCCTTGCCCTCAAACTTACTGCCATGACGGTTTTGGTGCAGTTGGTAGTAGCACTGGCGAAGCCACTGTCGGACATGGCTTCATCAGCCTGGATGGTGTTGCAGTCAATGCTGTAAGTTTCGTTCTGGGATCGAGCCCCCTCCGTATCGTTGAACTGCAACCTGAACCTCAGGCGCGGCTTGTTATCCTGGGAATAGAAACCACAGAAAGACAGTGTCACCCACCGATGGTCCATTCCTCTTGTCAATACTACATATATCTCACCAGTTGGGTTTGTCAATATATGAACTAACCAGCAATGTACCTCCGGAACCACCTTCTACCGCACGAATCCCAGCGGCCGATAAGGTCCCACAGAGTTGGCCTTCTCCGAGTCCCGTCAACCAAGCAATGTCATTTGGCGGTCCCCAGGGGAAGAGCCTTCTCTGTGGCGGCCCCGGCCCTCTGGAATCAACTTCCCCTGGAGATTAGAACGGCCCCCACCCTCCTTGTCTTTCGCAAGTTACTCAAGACCCACCTATATCGCCAGGCATGGGGGAACTAAGACATCTCCCCCAGGCTTTCTTATATTTTATGTTTGGTATCTATGTGTGGTATGGTTTTTAACAGTTGGGGTTTTTTATATAATTTCTATTATTAGATTTGTTCCATTGTTATATTGTTTTTATTACTGTTGTGAGCCGCCCCGAGTTTTCAGAGAGGGGTGACATACAAATCTAATAAATTATTATTATTATTATTAATATAAGGTCCCACAGAGTTGGCCTTCTCCGGGTCCCGTCGACCAAACAATGTCATTTGGCGGGCCCCAGGGGAAGAGCCTTCTCTGTGGTGGCCCCGGCCCTCTGGAATCAACTCCCCCCGGAGATTAGAACAGCCCCCACACTCCTTGTCTTTCACAAATTACTCAAGACCCACCTTTATCGCCAGGCATGGGGGAGTTAAGATATTCCTTCCCCCTAGGCCATTACAAGTTATGCATGGAATGTTTGTGTGTATGTTTGGTTTTCATAATAAGGGTTTTTAGTTGTTTTATTAAATTGGATTGTACATGCTGTTTTTATCATTGTTGTTAGCCGCCCCGAGTCTGTGGAGAGGGGCGGCATACAAATCCAATTAAAAAAAATAAAATAATAATAATAATAATAATAATAATAATATTGCTTTAAGGGCTAGTGCTGCAATTAGCTATAAAGTTATTGTTGCTAATGCTTGCTATTGCTCTATTGTTCTTGCTAACACCCTAACTCCCTAATCTTATTCTTTGCTAGTTTTTGTCTGTGTGACTACACTATACACTTGCGGTGTGCTAAATGTTACTCTGTGTATTAGGTATGTAAGTAATCATTACGGTGTTATATAGAACACTTAAAAGGAACACTTAAACAACAGAATATAACTTCAAGTCAATCAAACGTCTGTGAAATCAAACTGTCCACTTAGGAAGCAACAGTGACTGACAATCAATTTCACCTGCTGTTGTGCAAATGGAATAGTTGTGCAAATGAAATATTCAATGAGAATATTTCATTCATTCAGACCTAGGATGTGTTATTTGAGTGTTCCTTTTATTTTTTTGAGAAGTATATATAGCGACCAGTTAGGTCCCACAGAGGTGGCCTTCTCCGGGCCCCGTCAACCAAACAATGTCGCTTGGCGGGCCCGAGGGGAAGAGCCTTCTCTGTGGCGGCCCCGACCTTCTGGAACCAACTCTCCCCAGAGATTAGAATTGCCCCCACCCTCCTTGCCTTTCTTAAGCTGCTTAAAACCCACCTCTGCCGCCAGGCATGGGGGAACTAAGATACACTTTCCCCCTAGGCCTTCACAATTTTATGTATGGTATGTTTGTATGTATGATTGGTTTTTATATAATGGATTTTTAACTGTTTTTTAGTATTGGATTTTGTTGTACTGTTTTACTGCTGTTGTTAGCCGCCCCGAGTCTGCGGAGAGGGGTGGCATACAAATCCAATAAATAATAATAATAATAATAATAATAATAATAATAATAATAATAATATAGAACGGTGTGTTCTGAAGAGGAATATTATTGTTTAGCTGCTGTATGTATAGAACTGTATATTTTGATATCTGGTTTGTATAACTGTATTAAGATTTCTGGACTTCAACACCATTCAATTCCCCATGCAGGCTGGGGAATTCTGGGAATTGAAGTCCACAAGTCTTAAAATTGCCAGGTTTGGAGACCCCTTACCATAGTAGACCAGTGTTTTTCACACTTGGCAGCTTTAAGGTGTGGGGACTTCAACTCCCAAAATTCCCCAGTCTGGGAATTATTCATAGCACCTCACCTCCACTTCAGTACAGTTCTGGTGCCCAACCATCAACACTCGCTTTCCGTAGTCAATTTGGTACCGGCAGTCTTCCATGTCGTCTCCGCTGCCATCTGCAGAAAAAACAGCCAAAGGATTAGACCAGGGTGGGTGGGTCTTCAAACTGGACAGCTTTAAGACTTGTGGACTTCAACTCCCAGAATTCCTCTTCCAGTCATCTTAGCTGGGGAATTCTGGGAGTTGAAGTCCACACGTCTTAAACTGCCCAAGTGGGGGCTACCTTTGAAAAGTGTTCGGAAACTTCAGATCGTGCAGAATGCAGCTGCGAGAGCAATCATGGGTTTCTCCAAATATGCCCATGTTACTCCAACACTCCGCAGTCTGCATTGGTTGCCGATCAGTTTCTGGTCACAATTCAAAGTGTTGGTTATGACCTATAAAGCCCTTCATGGCACCGGACCAGAATATCTCAGGGACCGCCTTCTGCCGCACGAATCCCAGCTTAGGTCCCACAGAGTTGGTCTTCTCCGGGGCCTGTCAACTAAACAATGCCGTCTGGCGGGACCCAGGGGAAGAGCCTTCTCTGTGGTGGCCCCGACCCTCTGGAACCAACTCCCCCCAGAGATCAGAGTTGCCCCCACCCTCCTTGCCTTTCGTAAGCTCCTTAAAACCCGCCTCTGCCGCCAGGCATGGGGGAACTAAGATACACTTTCCCCCTAGGCCTTTACAATTTTATGCATGGTATGTTTGTGTGTATGACTGGTTTTTATATAATGGGTTTTTAACTGTTTTTTAGTATTGGATTTTGTTGTACTGTTTTACTGCTGTTGTTAGCCGCCCCGAGTCTGCGGAGACGGGCGGCATACAAATCCAATAAGTAAGTAAGTAAGTAAGTAAGTAAGTAAGTAAGTAAGTAAGTAAGTAAGTAAGTAAGTAAGTAAGTAAGTAAGTAAATAAAATAAAATAAAATAAAATAAAATAATAAAATAATAAAATAAAATAAAATAAAATAAAATAAAACAAGTTTGAAGTCCATGGAGTTAGACGCAACTTGTCCAACAAGTTGCATCACTTCAACCCAAAGAATCCAACTAGTTGAAGAAGGATCAAACGTACCGAGGATGTCTATGTCCCAGGAGCTCAAATTGGCAACTTCCTTGGGCAGCGAGATTTTCCATGGGTCGTCATGGCAAGACACCGTACCTGCCATAAAAGGTAAACCCATCTTTTATTGACACCCCTTGTCCAGAAAATGGATCAAGATAGAACCACAGCATTTCAGCAATATCGCCAGGCAACATATTTATCCATTAGGCCAGTGATGGCAAATTCTTTTTTCCTTGGGTATCAAAAGACCATGGCGCAAGTGCCCACACTCATAGTTCAGTGCCTAGGGAGGGCAAAAACAGCTTCCCCCACCCCCCGGAGGCCCTCTGGAGGCTGGAAACACCCTGTTTCCAAACTTCTGGTAGGCCCAGTGGGCTCATGTTTCACCCTCCCCAGGCTCCAAAGGCTTCCCTGGAGCAGAGCGAGGGTAAAAACGCCCTCCCACATCCCCCTGGAAGCTCTCTGGAAGCCAAAAACATCCTCCCAGAGCCTCTACATGAGCCAAAAATCAGCTGGTCGGCACACACATGCACGTTGGAGCTGAGCTAGGGCAACGGTGAGACCACATTTGGAAGAAAATATTATTTTACTAAAATAGTAGTAGATGCTTGGAACAAATTTCCAGCACACGTGGTTGGTAAATCCACAGTAACCGAATTGAAACATGCCTGGGATAAACATATCTCCATCCCAAGAAAAAATACAGGAAATAGTATAAAGGCAGACTAGATGGACCATGAGCTTTTTTTTCTGCAGTCAATCTTCTATGTTTCTATTGCTACTGTTTTAGTAAGTTGTTTACAATAGTTATACTGTTTTTATGCTATGTTACTTACTTTATAAACCGCCCATAGTACGCAAGGAGTTGGGCAGCAATAAATTAAAAATTAACTTAAAAATTAACTTAAAAATTAACTTAAAAATTAACTTAAGAATTAACTTAAGAATTAAATTAAGAATTAACTTAAGAATTAACTTAAGAATTAACTTAAGAATTAACTTAAGAATTAAATTAAAAATTAAATTAAAATTAAATTAAAAATTAAATTAAATGTCTAAACCACAACAGTTGCCTTTAAATCACAGTTAAATCACATTAGCTAAGTACTGTACTAATCTCTGGTTTATCACCACAGCAGCTGGGAAGCGCACCCAAATGAATACCAAACCAACATGGGGGAATTTAAAGGCAAACTTGACCATTTATCCCATCTTTTTTGTATCCTGCTTAGAAGTTGCAATAGGAGATTATTGCACCAACAGCACTCACTCAACCCATCAAACCAAGTTAATAGCATCAAGTCTTAAGTTTTCACCCTGGATTAAGCCAAAGGAAGACTACATTATGGCTTAGCAACCTAGCAGTTTGTAGTTTGTTGTAGTTAGTTCAGTTAGGGTAGGATTAGCCATGGTTTATAAACCAGAAATGATGGTTTGGCAACGCTTGCTGGAGGGGAAACAGAGTATGCTGTAGACCTGGAACTTTAGGAGCAAACCTAGTTTGTCCCCAACATTTTTTCAGACAGAAACCAAGATACTTCGTGGAATATCCCATTGCAAACCAAGAGAAATGCCCGTTACCTGGGAAATCTAGGGCTCCAGACGTAAAAATACTGCTTAGAAAACAGGCAAAGAAGAGCCTAAAGGAAAAAGGGAAAAAGAAACTCAGTTTCTCTGCATTCATACGACCGGCTGCCCCTTCCCACGCCTGAGGAAATTAGTCAAACTTTACCACGCATTGCCACACGCCCAACCCGCAGGCATCTCCATCCTAGCCGCCCGGCGCAAAGCAGACCGTGTAAAAGTTGGCCGCGCAGTTTAAGCCTTTTTATAGCCCGCACGAGCTTTGAACGCGCCTGCGCAGCGCCGGTCCCAATTCACACCTTTCGCGCGCTCTGCTCTGCTGGGCTGGGGAGTCTCCCTCCTGAGCGCTCCCCTTTCCCTTCCCTCACTTTCCCTTCCTTTCCCTTTCCTTCTTCCCTTCCCCCTTCTTTCCTTTTCCTTTCTTTCCTTCCCTTCCCTTCCCTTCCGTTTGTCCTTTCCTTCGTTCCCTTCCTTTCCTTTTCCCCATCCCTTCTTTTTTCTTCTTCCCTCCCCTTCTTTCTTTTCCATTTCCTTCCTTCCTTTCCTTTTCTTCTTCCCTTCACCTTCCTCCTTCTTTCCTTTCCCTTTCCTTCTTTTCTTTCCTTTCCTTCTTCCCCTTCTTTCCTTTTCCTTCCTTCCCTTCCGTCTTAACTTTCCTTCTTTCCTCTCTATTTCACTTTCCTTCTCTCTTTCACTCTTTTTCCTTCTCTCTCCCTCTCTCTCGCCTCTCCTCTCCCCTACCTCTTTCTTTTCTTTCTTTCTTTCATACCTTCTTTCACATTCATTCATTCTTTTTTTCTTCCTACTTTCTTCCCTCCCTCCTTTCTTTCTTTCTTTCTTTCTTTCTTCCATACATTCTTTCACATTCATTCTTTCTTTCTTTCTTCCTTCCTACTTTCTTCCCTTCTTTCCTTCTTTATTTTTTCTTTATTTTTTTCTTTCTCTTTCATACATTCTTTCATTCATTCTTTCTTTCTTCCTACTTTCTTCCCTTCTTTCTTTCTTTCTTTCTTTCATACATTCTTTCATTCATTCATTCTTTCTTTCTTCCTACTTCCTTCCTTCCCTCCCTTCTTTCTTTCTTTCATACATTCTTTCTTTCTTTCTTCCTACTTTCTTCCCTCCCTCCCTCCCTTCTTTCTTTCTTTCTTTTTTTCTCTCTCTCTCTCTCTTTCCTTCTTTCTCCCTCCTTCCCCCCCACCCGAGGTTTGCATGGTCTACCCCTACTTTTGCAAGCGCGCAATTCCGATCCTCAGCCGTGCTTGCAACCCGTTCACATTTCAGTTGAAACCGCGCCACCGCTTCCGAACTGCACGCTCAGAGTCCGGGCCGGCCACTTCCCCAACGCGGATCTAACCCGATCCCCCGCGCCATACACACACCCCGGCTGTAGAGCCCGGGCCAGGGGAGGTGGCGGCGCAAAAGCCCCCGCAGGAGGGTCGCTTTCCTGACTCGGGCGGGTCCAAAGGGAGCCAAGCGACTTACTGGCGAGGAATCCTACGCCGGCCCGGGCTGTCCCCGGCATCACCCATGTCCCCACGAGGCCGTTCGACGGAGGGAGGCTCTGAAACTTTGCAGGTCGCATCTCTTTTATCTCTCGGTTTCAGACCTAAATTTGACAGCCTCCTTTTCTCGGTGATGAAAAAAAAAAGGGGGGGGAGCAAACGTTTTCCCCCATGCAAGTTTTAAGACAAGAGGACTTCAACTCCCAGAATGCCCCATCCAGCTTTCTCAAATAATCCCAGATAGGTTTCAAAATGTATTTTCCTTTCATCACTAGCAGCTCTGTGGCTAAAGTAGTAGGACTAGAACTCACAGGTTCTCGGATGGAACTAGAACTCTCCGAGTCCTCGGAGAGGGGTGGCATACAAGTCTGATTAATAATAATAATTATTATTATTATTATTATTATTATTATTATTATTATTATTATTATTATTGTGTCAATACAACACAGCAAACGAGATCACTATGCTGGATTTCGTATTTCATCACCAGTCGGTCGCTTCCCAAGCACCTAGGACTGCATGATGTAGCAGCGAATTATGTTTGCCTATCCCAGTAAAACGGCCTTTTGCAATTGACAGATGGAGATTTTGTCAATTCCGATGGTTTTCAAATGTCCGCTGAGATCCTTTGGCACTGCGCCCAGCGTGCCAAGGACCACTGGGACCACTTTCACTGGCTTATGCCACAGTCGTTGCAGCTCGATTTTTAGATCTTCGTATTTCACTAATTTCTCTAGTTGCTTCTCCTCAATTCTGCCGTCTCCTGGGATTGCGATGTCGATGATCCATACTTTCATTTTCTCCACGATCACAATGTCTGGTGTGTTATGCTTCAGAATTCGGTCAGTCTGAAGTCAGAAGTCCCACAGCAGTTTTGCTTGCTCATTTTTGACCACTTTTTCGGGCTTATGATCCCACCAGTTCTTTGCCACTGGTAAATGGTAATTCCGGCACAAGTTCCTGTGGATCATCTGTGCCACAGCATCATGTCTATGCTTGTAGTCAGTCTGTGCGATCTTTTTGCAGCAGCTGAGTATGTGATCGATTGTTGTTGTTGTTGTTGTTGTTATTATTATTATTATTATTATTATTATAACTCACCCTCTCCTGATTTCTAAAATGGGACTAGAACTCACCGTCTCCTGGTTTCTAAGGTGGGACAAAAATTAACAGTCTCCGGGTTTCTAAGGTGGGACTAGAACTCACTGTCTCCTAGTTTCTGGCTCTCACAGCTAATCTCAAACCTCTAGTGAAGTTACTTGTGTGCAAATTGAGCACCCCTATACATTTATGAAATACATAAAAGTCTTCTAAAGTGCACCACTCTTTATTTATTGTATGTACAGTATATGTATGTATGTATGTATGTATGTATGTATGTATGTATGTGTACGAGGGTATGGTTAGCTGATGAGGCCAGAACAAGGCCGAAATAGATCTATCCTAGTCTCCCTTAATTTTCAAATTCAGCAAAAACATGTGACATATCTATCTACATATATGTATGTATGCGTGTATGCAGTAATGGGCAGCCAAAATTTTTACTGCCACACTGTGGGTGTGGCTTATTCTGTGGGTGTGGCTTAATGGTCATGTGACTGGGTAGGAGTGGCTTGCCGGCCAGATGGCAGTGGCTTGAACGATCCTCATCGTTCAAGTGAACTGTGAAGTCCTCGACTTACAACCTTACCAGTGTCGCTCGCTGGGGTGACAATTTGCTTCGTGTTTCCCGCGCTCTCCTTCCTGGTTAGCTAGGCGAACGGGTGCTGCCAGAAGCATAAACGCTGTCACTGCCGCTTCCATCCACACCTTCTGCTTGCAGCTCAGGCGGGAGGTGGCCGCGGGAGGCTGGAGGGGAGCCAGGCAGGAGAGAGGGAAGCTCGTCCAAGGCCAGGAAGGAGGAAAGAGGAGAAAAGCAAGGAGCGCAGATGCAGCAGCAGGGGAAAAAAGGAGAGCCTTCTCTTTGGCGGCCCCGACCCTCTGGAACCAGCTCCCCCCCCCCCGGAGATTAGAACTGCCCTTACCCTCCTTGCCTTTCGTAAAGTTCTTAAGACCCACCTCTGCCGTCAAGCGTGGGGGAACTGAAACATCTCCCACTGCCTATGTAGTTTTTTGTGTATGATATGACTATATGTATGTTTTTATATATTTGGGTTTCTTGTTTTTTAGACTTTTTAAATGTATTATTGTTATTTTAGATTCTATTAGATTTGTTATTGTATATATTGTTTTTATCATTGCTGTAAGCCGCCCCGAGTCTACGGAGAGGGGCGGCATACAAATCTAAATGATAATAATAATAATAATAATAATAATAATAATAATAATAATAATAACGATGATGATGATGATGCAAATAGAAAAATGTACAAAGCAATAAGAAGAAGTTGAATGTAATATCTAAAACTAAACCCATTTATTATAAAAAGAGACATAATCACCTGCATACACACCATTCATACAGTTTGGCCCTGGAAGATGTACAATTCATGGCCCCCCCAGGCCTGCCGGCAGAGCCAAACCAGAAGGCCAGTAGGGTGGAGGCAGTACGGACATCAGGGGGTAGTTGGTTCCATAGAGCCGGGGCAACCACAGAGAAGGCCCTCCCCCATGGTCCCACCAACTTGCATTGCTTAGTTGACGGGACCTGGAGGAGGCCAACTCTGTGTGCTCTTATTGGTCTCTGGGAGGTATGTGGCAAGAGGCGGTCCTGTAGATAGTCTGTCCCTGGGCCATGCAGGGCTTTATAGGTAATAACCAACACCTTGAATTGTGCCCGGAGACTAATAGGAAGCCAGTGCAGGTCGCGGAGAATAGGTGTTATATGGGTCTCCCCCGGGCCTATGCAGTTTATACATGGTATGTTTGTGTGTATGTTTGCTTTTAATAATGGGGGTTTTATTATTGTTGTGAGCCGCCCCGAGTCTACGGAGAGGGGCGGCATAAAAATCTAATAAATAATAAATAATAATAAAAGAGCCGAGTGGAGACCAATAATCCAGGAAGTAACTGCCACCGATCCACCCCGTCCTGCCTGCTGCCCACCCCTGTATGTATGTATTTATGTATAACATTAGCCAAGGCTGCCAGACTTCCCTCCCTCCTGCTCTCTGAAGTATGAAATCTCCTATGCAAATAAATTGCAGAGAAAATGACCTTTGCTTCCCACCGTCATCTGCTGTGTCATCAAAGTCTCCCTTCTGCGGGGATTAAGCAGCCGCTGCCTTGGGAGAAGCCTAGGGCTGAGCATTTCTCCCACCACCTACGACAGAGACCAGAGAATGTCCACCCGCTTCCACCGAGCGGCTGCGGACGGCAACCTGGAATTGCTGAAAGAAGCCACGCGGAAGGACCTCAACACGGCCGATGCCGATGGCATGACGCCCACTCTCCTGGTGGCCTACCAGGGCAACGTGGAAGCTTTGGAAATCGTCTGCAGGCGGGGGTGAGTGGGGCAGGTTGGGGCTTTTCGGCCCCATATAACTTTTGGGGGGGGGAGAAGAAGAGGAGGAAGGGAGGAGGAGGAAGGAGTTGAGAAAAGGAGGAGGAAGGGGAAAGGAGGAAGAAGAGGAAGAAGGGAAAGAAGGAGGAGGAGGAGAGAAAAGGAGGAGGAAGGGGAAAGGAGGAAGAAGAGGAAGAAGGGAAAGAAGGAGGAGGAGGAGAGAAAAGGAGGAGGAAGGGGAAAGGAGGAGGAGGAGGAAGAAGGAGGAGGAAGAGAAGAAGGAGGAGGAGGAGGAGGAAGGAGGAGGAGGAGGAGAAAAAGAGGAGTATTAGTAGTGTTCGAATGGAGGGATCTCCAACCTTGCCAACTTGAAGACTTTGTGGACTTCAACTCCCAGAATGCCCCATGCTTAAAGGTCTCCGTGCTGGTTGGTTGGGGAATTGTGGGAGTTCGAGTCCGCAAGTCTTAAAAGTTGCCAGTTGTATGTATGTATGTATGTATGTAGTTAGTTAGTTAGTTAGTTAGTTAGTTAGTTAGTTAGTTAGTTAGTTAGTTAGTTAGTTAGTTATTCATTCATTCATTCATTTATTCATTCATTCATTTATTTAGTTTGTCAGACATACATTAGATAGCAGATATAAAAACCTAATTATGAATACATGAAAAGGATACAAATAAAATGGAACATTAGGGGAAGGACATTAGGCACCCTAATTCCTACAAACCTCTTAGGAATGGGGTGAGGTCAATGGGAGACAGTCTATGGTTAACGTTTTGGGGGTTTGGGGAAAGAAACCACAGAATCAGGTAGTGTGTTCCAGGCATTGACCGCTCTGTTGCCGAAGTCATATTTCCTGCAATTGAGTTTGGAACGATTTACCTTGAGTTTGTTATCGGTCATGCGCTTGTGTATTGTTGCGGTTGAAGCTGAAGTAGTCATTGACAAGTAGGACATTGTAGTGGATAATTTTATGTACTACGCTTAGGTCAGGTCGAAGGCAGAGAAAGATGTTGTTGTGAACTGACTCACAGACCTTCTAAAACTTTCTGTTTTTTTCTTTGAAGACCTTTCAATTTCCAACTGTCAAGGCCAGGGGTAGGCAGAGTTGGCTCTTCTATGACTATGTGGACTTCAACTCCCAGAACTCCTGAGCTAGTATGATTGGCTTAGGAATTCTGGGAGTTGAAGTCCACAAGTCATGGAAGAGCCAACTTTGCCTACTCCTGATTTAGACCAAAGGTTGGATAGCTCAACCCCAAGTTCTCCTTCGCAATCTGGAGGTTGCATCTGATCCTAGTAGGCAAACATTCTCACATACCTCAAAGGCTGTTTGCAAAGTTTCGTGTACGACATTTAAAAAACCTTCAAGGATTTGTGGAAACAGCACAGGATTCAAAGAGGGAGGGGGGACCTGATCGAAACATTTAAATATGTTAAAGGGTTAAATAAGGTTCAGGAGGGAAGTGTTTTTAATAGGAAAGTGAACACAAGAACAAGGGGACACAATCTGAAGTTACTTTGGGGAAAGATCAAAAGCAACATGAAAAAATATTATTTTACTGAAATAGTAGTAGATCCTTGGAGCAAGCTTCCAGCAGACGTGGTTGGTAAATCCACAGTAACCGAATTTAAACATGCCTGGGATAAACATATATCCATCGTAAGATAAAATACAGGAAATAGATAAGGGCAGACTACATGGACCATGAGGTCTTTTTCTGCCATCAGTCTTCTATGTTTCTATGAGAACATCACCAAATGGAAAGAGGAAGTGTCATAATTCCTCGCTCACTTTTACATAGGGTGTGTTTTTATTTTTTAATTACTTATCGTGTGCAGCAGCTAATAAATACGACCTTTAAACGTTCAATTGTTTGGCACGCATATTATATAGCTGGTGCTGTAGACAGAGAGGTTCCAGTTCCTTGTGAATCGTCGGTCAAAATATGGAATCTTTTTCAAATATTAATTGGGTTGAATTAGGGTGCAGTTCTAGAATATAGAATAATTGAATTAGAAGGGACCTTGGAGGCCATCTACTCCAACCCTCTGCTTAGGCAGGAAACCCTACACTACTTCAAACAAATGGTTATCCAACATCTTCTCAAAACTTCCAATGTTGGAGCATTCACAATTTCTGGAGGCAAATCTGAAGATAATAGTTGTAGTAGTAGTAGTAGTAGTAATAGTTGTTCTGTCGGGCTCTCTGATAGGAGCCTCCCGAAAATTCAAGGATACAAATTTCAGACACACACACACACACGTTTGAAAATTCAAAACAATGTCCTTTATCACAAAAGTCAAAATTAACTAAGCACTCTTTTTGTATTGCAAAGAGCACTCTTCCCAAAACAACCAGATAGTCTGTACAATTTCCCTTAAGCAGTCATTAAGTACTTAGCTAGCAGCTGTAAAGAAACTTCACACCCCTTCTTCCAACGAAGGGATACACACTGCTCTGCTTTGGTTTCAAAGGCTTGAAAAAGCAACAAAGTCCAGCACACAAGATTCCTGACGAAACTGCAACAGATATTCTTCCACAATGGCCAAACCCACATGCTATTTATAGCAGCAGCCCTAATTACTGGAGCCCCACCCAAACACAGGTGGCCTCCCTTATTTCCTGTAATAAGTTCTTTCTTGGTCTCTTCTACGCATAATTCTGCGCTTGCGTGGGTCCAAAATGTCATCATCTGAAGCTATAGAAGATAAGAAAGATTGACTATCCTTGGCTGTGTGCCAAGCCCTCCTCTGCCAAGTCACTCCCACCTTCTTCTTCATCCGAGGAAACTAAACTCTGAACTGATTCCGTCAGCAATAACACAGGCCTGTGACATGTTGAAGTTTCCCCTGCATCCACCTCCCCATTCCCTGGGGCAGGAGCTGGGCCAGAGCCAACCACAACAAATAGTAGTGATGATGATGATGATGATGATGATGATGATGATGATGATGATGATAATAATAATAATAATAATAATAATAATAATAATAATGGTGCCAGAAACTTGGCTTTTGCGCATGCTCAGAAGGAAAAAAAATTCTCCCCCCAAAATAAAAAAAAAATTGCTCCCAAATTTTTAAAAATATCTTTTTTTCATTATTTTATTTTTTTCACATCCTGAAGTTTAATATATTTCTTGTACAAATATGTTCACATATAAGACAGTAATTAATAGTAGCTAACAATTTTAAATAGTTACAGGAACGTTTTAAAATAATTACAGAGATTGTAATTATTATTTTTTTAAAGATGGTGGCTTCCATGGACCGGCACTGGTTGCTACTGGTTTGTACAAACCGGTCCAAACTGGGAGGAACCCACTTCTGGACTGCACCCACAGAGAAACGGACAGAACCTGCTCTATGATCTCATAGCTGGATTACTACCAGTTCTAAAGAACTGGTAGGAACCCACTTGTTCAGACCATTACAGCATCCTCGTGGTCATGTGATCAAATTTCAGGTATCGGCAACTGGCATGGACTTATGCCAGTTCCACTGGCCCAGGGTCACATGATCACTATTTATAACTTTCCCAGCTGCAGTAACTCACTTAACAGCTGTGCCAAGCCAGGTCATAAAACAGGGCAAGACTCACTTCCCAATCATGCCTTGTTTAGCCAGGGAAATGTTGGTCATGGAGTACTACCGTACCCGTATATACCGTATTTTTGGGAGTATAAGACGCACCGGAGTATAAGACGCACCTTAGTTTTGGGGTAGGAAAATAGGGAAAAGAATCTGCTTACCAGATATTCATCTTAGCGTCCTTAGTCTGGTCAGCTTCAGCACATTATTTTATCCCCTGGTTATAGCTTTAAAAAAACTTTATTTGGAGAGAGTAACTATGAAAGTGCATGCAAGCCAATAAGAGCTGGGAACATCATTAGCACATGGAAAGAAACATTCAAAACAACTAGAGCAATGGAAAAAACCCTGCAAAGACTTAGGGCTTGGAAAACATTCTTTGCAGAGAGTAACAATGAAAGGGCTTGCAAGCCAGTAAGAGCTGGTAAGAGCTTGGTAAGAGCTGGGAACATTGTGGCACCTGGTTATGGCTGGAAAGAAACTTATTTGGAGCAAGTTAGAGCAAGGAAACAAACCTTGCAAAGACTTAGGGCTTGGAAAACATTATTTGCAGAGGGAAACAGTGAAAGAGCCTGCAAGGTAAGAGCTGGGAACATCGCTAGAAGCTAGTTAGAGCTGGGGGGGGGGAAGCTACATTCAGAGTATAAGACGCACCTAAATTATCAGCCTCTTTTAGGGAGGAAAAAGGTGCGTCTTATACTCCGAAAAATACGGCAGGTGTTGCATTTCAGCTCCCATAATCCCCAGCCAAGTAGCCTGGGGATTATGGGAGTGGGAATCCCGTACACCCGGAAGACTTATTTGAAAAAGCTACTCTCCAGTAAAACGAGGAGACCTGAGTTCTTTTTGTTGTGTCCTTTTCAGAGGCGATCCCAACGTGTGCGACATTTGGGGGAACACGCCACTGCACCATGCGGCTCTGAACGGCCACACGCCCTGCGTCTCCTTCCTGATCAATTTCGGTGCCAACATCTTCGCTCTCGACAACGACATGCACTCGCCCCTCGACGTGGCGGCCGGCCGGAACCAGTATCCCTGCGTCCAGATCCTCGACAAAGCAGCCACCGAGCAGAACATCAAGAATCCCAAACGGGTGGCCCAGCTGAAGGCGCAGGCCCAGCGCAAGGTACCGCGGCAAGTCCACCTGTGCGAAAAACGCCAGGAGAAACACCAGCTTGAGATGACCAAGCAGTTCCACAAAGGATCCGTTCAGTTGAGTCACGGCAGCACCACCGCCAGGACGAAAGTCTCTCAGTTCTTTGCCTCCGGGTCGCTCAGCGGCGTCCCCAAACAGTTGAATGACACCTTCAAACTGAAGAACAGGAAGAAAGAGGAGACCAGCACAGCCGGGAGCCATGGAGCAGAGAACGACGGCTTTGCTGGAAGAACCACGACTGTGGATTCGGCCTCTGAGAAGGACGTAGAAGATCTGACGTGCGGTTTTCAAAAGAAGGTCGGCTTTTCTGAAGAAGCAGAGGACTTGGGAGAGCGGTCTATTTTCAACCTGCCCGGTCTTGGCATCCTCGTCTTTAGAAACCAGAAGACCGAGCCTTTACTTCCCGAGAAAGACGACAAGGCCTTTCACATTCCCGAGCTCTTTCAACTCAAGGAGACCCTTGACGGCTCGGACCATGAGGAAGACCCTGACGTCTCCTGGATAGAAGAAGCGGTTGGGTGGGACGAAGACAAAGAAGAGGCCCCTCCTCTTGAGGTCTTCCTGCTCGCCCACAATCTCCATGAATTCCTCCCCATCCTGCTGAGGGAAAGCATTGATTTGGAAAGCCTGATGCTTTGTTCCGACGAAGATCTCCAGAACATCCAGGTGCCGTTGGGTCCTCGCAAGAAAGTTCTCCATGCCGTCAGTAAAAGGAAACTAGCGCTGGAAAAGCCAGGCTCGATCAGGGATACCCAATTATAAACCAAGAATGGGGTTTTCTTTCCCCCAATCAATGATTTTGTACACACTCCAGAGTTTTGGGTTTTTTTTCCATGAAGGTTGAGGAGGATGAGATGGACTAAATGTGAGATCTATGCAACCCCCACAAACTCTCACCTTCAACACTGCTAAGTGCCCATTGATTTATTTAAATTCTCTAGCAGAAGGAGTGGCAGAGCCTGTTCTGCCTGACTGGCTCAAGCAATGCGTAACAATCCAAGGAAAAGAAATCAAACACACACGTGCTCTGCTAATCAGCAAACTTGTATTAAATAAACAAAAAAGGGTTACTCAAAACAGTCCTTAGTGTCCAAAAACAATGATAGTGCAAGGCTTACTTCAGCATACAAAAACACAGGAAAAAACAAACAAAGACAACCTGGAATGAGCAAAGACGTTTCAGGAGTCCTTTTGAATCTTTGGAGCAAACAGCAAGTCCCAGAGTTTTCACCTCCCACTTGTCCGACAAAGCTGGGTTGAAAACTCCAACGGCACGGAACAGAAACTTCAGAGCAGGAACCACCAAATAACACAGATAAACAGCCACAGTTTGCCTTGGCCATTGTTCCCTTTTATCCCTTTAGCCCTCATTAAGGGAACCACACCCAGCCCTCAGTGTAAGAACCACACCCAGCCCAGGTGCTCCTATAATGACTTGTAATACTCCTTAAAGCGATCCCTTCTTTGCATAGCTCTTCGGCTACGCAGATCAATATATTGATCTGCAGAAGAACCCAGGGACGAAACACTGTCTGAGGGACTGCATGCCAAATCCCCTGAGTTGTCTGGCCTCGTCCTCCTGGCTGTCTGCCACGTCTTCCTGGCTGTCTGCCACGTCCTCCTGGCTGTCAGCCAGGCTTTCGCATTCAGTGTGTGCCGCGTCTCTCCCATCTGTGGGAGCAACGGCTGGCCCAGGCCCAAACACAACACAACCTAGGGGTGGAGTTAAAAGAAGCAGCAGCCTAGAATCCCTATGTAGCCACAATTGAACTAAGCACAACCTCCCTTGAGCATCGTTGACGTTTTTGTCGAACAACAAAAATGAACGTTTGAGAAGTGTAATTTTTCTGAAATGTTAATTTTACTTTGGTTACAAACTACGGTATAGAAAGTACAATTGACACACATTCTGCATCAATATTGATTGACACCCCAACATTTTTTCTAATTTTCCTTTTTTTAGAATTTTCTTTTACCCGTTTTGAAAACCAGTTCTAGACAATTATTTCGTTATGATTGTGTTGGTTGTTTATTTGTCAGTAATAAAAAGAAAGGCAAACTTTGTTCATTGAATGCAAAACTTTATGTGAAAATTTTAAGCATAATTAAATCCTTAAACTCTAGATCCAGAATTCTAACATTATTGTTTCAGAGAGAAAAATCTGAGACAAAGGTCATGCACAGACACCCAAATAGCTAAAAGTTTAGTTTTGGAATCTCTGAACATATAAAAATGAAATTACAGCTAATAAAAGTGCACAATTTAGTAGAACTAACAATGTTAGCCTAGACATTTATCCTTAGGATGTTGTAAACTTTGAATTTAAGTCACTATCCAAATACATGGAAAGAACAGGATTCACTAACATAATTAGACAGGGTTTCTGAAAGTCAGTGACTTTTAAGATGTATAGACTTCAATTCCCAGAATTCTCCAGCCAACTTAAAGATTTGGGAATTCTGGGAGTTGAAGTCCACATATCTTAAAAGTCACTGAGGTTCAGAAACACGGAGAAAAATCATTTCATTCTCTTGTTACATTACTATTTATTTTGCTAGTAAGTTTATTGTGCAATGTAAGCTATTTTTGCACAGAAACAATCTTCCTTTTATTATTCTGTGGCTTGAGAGCATCGAAAGGTTGCACCTTCATCCGCTGGCCGACCAACCTTCAAAGACCATTTTTGCTGCGATGGTGTCTTCAATGGCCATCCCTGAAAAGAATTCAAAATCACAGACAATTGGAGGAAGGAAACCACCAACCATCATACAGGCCCAAAGTCACAAGCAACTTTCATGCGGGATTAGAATTCAGGCTTGCCTGGTGACTTTTATGGCTAAGGCGGGATTAGAATTCAACATCTCTTGGTGATTGGCCTATCAACCATCATGCAGGTAGTCCTCCATAATTCATTTAGTGACTTTAGTTACAACAGCAATAAAACAATGTGACTTATCACCATTTTTCACACTTAAAACCTTTGCAGATTCCTCACGATCGTTTGATCAAAATTCCAATAATTCATATTTATGTCGGTTGCCGCGTCCCGGGGTCATAGGATCTCCTTTTGTGCCCTTCTGACTGTTCTATCGGGCTCTCTGGTAGACTCCTCCCAAAAATTCACAGGTACAAATTTCATACACACACACACATGTTTGAAAATTCAAAACAATGTTCTTTATAATGAAAATTCACTTAAACCAAGCCCTCTTTTGGTATAGCAAAGAGCACTGGTCTCCAAACAAACTGGTAATTGGTACAAGTCCCTTATCAGTTCTGTGATACTTAGCTTGCAGCTGTGAGGCAATTCACAGTCCTTCTTCTTACACAAAGTGAAATACACTTTGCTCTGGTTTAGTTTCAAAGCGGGGGAAAATCAGCACACAAAAGTCAGTAAAGCAGTCATGAAACACAACGATCAGATAATCCTCCACAATGGCCAAACCCACAGGCTGCTATTTATAGCAGCCTCACTAATCACCACAGCCCCACCCAACCACAGGTGGCCTCATTTTCTTTGATAATAATCTCTCAGTTGTTGCTGCCTATGCATCGCTCTCCGCATGCATGGCTGTATCATTCACTCTTGTTCTGAATCCAAGGAGGAGCTAGATAATTGATCTCCTTCTGAGCTGTCTGCCACACTCTCCTCCTCCCTGTCACTCATGTCTTCTTGATCAGAGGAGCCTTCGTCATCAGATTCCACCGGGGGCAAAACAGGCCTGCAGCATGTGGATGTCTCCCCCACATCCACAGTCCTTGGGGCAGGAGCTGGGCCAGAGCTAACCACAACACTGACAAGCAAAATCAATGGGGAAGCCAGATTCACTTAACAACCAGGTTAATTAACCCAGTAACAAAGGCAAGTCTAGAACTCAGGATCTCCTGGTAATTGGCTCAAACTCACCCAGCCAGTTTTCAAGCCTGAGGAAGGGCTAGAATTCACTGTCTCCTGGTTTCTTCACTCCCTACCAGTGGTTCTCAATCTTTCTAATGCCACCACCCTTCAATACAGTTCTTTGTGTTGGGGTGACCCCCAACCATAAATCTAGCGTCAATTCTCCCAACAGAGCTTTAAGCTGATTGGCAGGAAGGTCAGAGCGACACCCTGAGTGTCAACACCTGATTGGTCGGATTGTAAAAATAGGTTCCAAGGCTCTAGAATAGAAGCTTTAGTTCCTAATATCATGGGAAATTTGTATTTCCCCATGGTCTTAGGTGACCCCTGTGAAACGGTCATTCGACCCCAAAAGGGGTCCCGACCCCCACTGTTTTCGACCCATGATGATGAACTGTGGCATATTATAGCCACAAGTCTGAAACAACTCTTTATTGACTTAAACAAAGGAGCTACAATACAAGCATGAACTAGAACTGAACAGCAAGATGGAAACTGAAGTAGGCCTCAGCCACGCCTGACAACTCTGTTTATAGAAGCTGTCAGACGCAGCAGCCAATCCAGGCTCGAGAAACTCCCGCTCCCGGAACTAGCCAATCAGGAGAAACCCCGGCTGTTGCTAAGGTTACAACAGTTTTCACCTGCCCCAGGCTTCAGGAAAGCCTGTGGATGGCAAAAAATAGACCAAATGGGCCTACAGGAAGTTCGGAAACAAACTTCCGGTAGGCTTGTTGGGCTATTTATTACTCTCTCCTCAGACTTCAGGAAAGGCCCTTGAAGCCTGAGGAGGGTGAAAAATGGCCCAATGGGTCTACGGGAAGTTCCCATTGGGCCCATTTTTTGCCATCCACAGGCCCTGGAGGCTTTGCTGAAGCCTGGGGAGGATGGAAAACGGCCCAATGGGCCTATTGAAAGTTTGGAGGCTGCCGTGAAATCGGCGTGCATGCACTGGTGGAGGAGCAGCACAGGGGTAGTTGTGTGTGCATATGCGGGGGGGGGGAGAGCATTGCATTATATGTGTGAGCCTGCACATGTGCGCTATCGCCGATACACATGCCCTTTTGGTGCCCGGGTTAAACAAGGTTTGACATCACTACTCTAGACCAAACTGCTCTGTGAAGTTGATCCTTACCCAGTGATTTGAACATTGTGGTTTTCTCACGCAGGGCTGGTTTGCTTCCCAAGATCACTTCGCCCAGTTCTGCAAAAACGCTGGCCTGAGAAACAGATAATGCTCGGTCACTGAAGGCGCCCTCCAGACTGCCAACAGTCTTAAGTCACCGAAGCAGTCGCAGATAAATCCTGGTGTGGGGTGGGTACCCTTTGAAGAGCACCCTGCCAAGTAAAAGACTAAGAAAGGCGGGGAGGGAGGGAGGGGGGGAGGGAGGGAGGGAAGGAAGGAAGGAGGGAGGGAGGGAGGAAAGAAGGAAGCAAGGAAGGAAGGAAAAAGAAAGAAGGAAAGGAAAAGAAGGAAGGAAAAAGAAAGAAGGAAGGAAGGAAAGAAGGAGAAAGAAGGAAGGAAAAGGAAGGAAAGAAAGGGGAGGAAGGAAGAAGGAAAAAGAAGGAAGGAAAGAAAGAAATGGAAGGAAGGGGAAGGGAGGGAGGAAGAAAAAGGAAGGAAGGAGAAAGAAGGAAGGAAAGAAAAGGAAAGAAAGAAGGAAGGGAGAGGGAGGGAGGAAAGAAGGAAGCAAGGAAGGAAGGAAGGAAAAAGAAAGAAGGAAAGTAAAAGAAGGAAGGAAAAAGAAAGAAGGAAGGAAGGAAAGAAGGAGAAAGAAAGAAAGAAAGAAAGAGAAGGAAGGAAAGAAAAGGAAGGAAGGAAGAAGGAAGGAAAGAAATGGAAGGAAGGAAGGAAGGAAAGAAAGAAGGAAAAAGAAACCGAAAGAATTTATACACTTCCTTACCCCTGATAAAATAACGTCCCCTGATTCACGCAGAGCTGCCTCTTTCGAATCGACGTACAATACCGAATTGCTCATTATATTGTCATCTAATTCTCGCCAATCAGGCCGGCTGGCTCCTATGGCTAAAACATAAAATTGTCACTTATTTCTGGAAAAACAGGTCGAACTGGGCCCAGTAAGTCCCCTTCGTGCAGATGGGAACAAAGCCACAGGCGGGCAGATTTGCCCATTCGGATGCAAAGAAATCAAACACTTCCTATTTTTTCTGCATTCCAGGATTAAAGTTCTATATTAACCTTCCAAATAGCTGGAGTTTACTCAACCCATTAACTTCTCCAAAGTTCAGGCTAACCAAACTTAGCAAGTGGTTAGACAGAAACATAGCTGCTATTTTTTGGAGTTATTGTACATGGGTTTGTGAAAACAAGCACCGAATTGGGAGAACCTCAGAGGTCACCTAGCTCAGCCCCAGCTGTCTTAAATCTCTGACTTGTTTTCAACTAACATTTGGCCTCTGGATGCAAAAATAACCACAGGTTTTTTTCTGTCGCCAACTTTTTAAAGCTACAGGATACCCTCAAATAATACAAATTGTGCATATAAAGGAAAGAAAAGTAAAAAAAAACCTTACCAAATATACTGTTTACAAAGAATCATTTTATTCATACAAAGGCTATAATAGTTAAATTGTGTTCATACAAATAGCTGGGTTTTTTAATCGATTATAGCTTTTTCTGGAGCGTTTAATCTGTGGACATTCTCACTTGATGCTCTAACAATAATCATCTATCCAGCCATCATATGTGCATCCCATCTACCTTGATACCAAGAGGGCTATGTAAAAAATGCAATTTGATGCTCATGTTGCAACCTCATAATTCTCATAAGGTTTGGGGGGGGGGGGGGAAACTTGACATGCTAGCAGAAAACTAAGTACAGTTTTGAAACCAGCATGCCTAATTAACTATAAAAAAGCTCAAAAATCAAACGCAACAGAAATTGTGTTACAAACTGTTCCCCAATGTAATTATTAGAGACTTTTTAATATTATATTTGTGATACATTGTTTTTATTGTTGTTGTGAGCCTCCCCTAGTCTACGGAGAGGGGCAGCATACAAATCAATCAATCAATCAATCAATCAACCAACCAACCAACCAACCAAATAAATAAATAAATAAATAAATAAATAATTGCCCCCACCCTCCTTGCCTTTCGTAAACTGCTTAAAACCCACCTCTGCCGCCAGGAATGGGGGAATTGAAAAACTCTTTCCCCTAGGCCTCTACAATTTTATGCATGGTATATCGGTATGTATGTTTGGTTTTTATAATAATGGGTTTTTAACTGTTTTTAGTATTGGATTATTATTATATGCTGTTTTATTACTGTTGTTAGCCGCCCCAAGTCTGCGGAGAGGGGCGGCATGTAAATCCAATAAATAAATAAATAAATGGATGGATGGATGGATGGATAGATAAATAGATAAATAGATAAATAGATAAACAGATAAACAGATAAACAAACAAACAAACAAACAAACAGAGTGATTGTGTGAGAAGGGCCTTGGAGGCAGGAGGGGAAAAAACACAGGTGGGAGGCTTAAAGTTTGGGCCAATCACAAGGAGAGGGTGAATTTTAGTCCCGCCTTAGGCATGAAAGCTGGCTAGGTGAGATTGGGCCAATCACCAGGAGACTGTGAATTCTAGTCCCGCCTTAAGCATGAAAGTCATCTGGATGAGTTTGGGCCAATCACAAGGAGACGGTGAATTTTAGTCCCGCCTTAGGCATGAAAGCTGGCTAGGTGAGATTGGGCCAATCACCAGGAGACTGTGAATTCTAGTCCCGCCTTATGCATGAAATCCAGCTGGGTGACTCTGGGCCAATCAAGACTACCTGTATAATTAAGATGCAACCTGACGCAACTGATATCTCATGTTCTGGTCCTGCTCTTTGATCTTTTCCTTTCCGAAAGGTGATGGACGGCAACGTCATTACAGCCAAGCGTACAGCAGCTGTTTCGGCCATAGCCACCAAGGTGAGTTCCTTTAAGTAGACAAAATAAGGACCAATTGTTATATGTTTATTTTTTTATTTGGAGAATTTATACTTACCACGATTGATTGATGGTTCAAAATGACAGCAGGCTTCAAAGAAGTAAGTGCACTCACCTGTGCTCACCTTTACAACAAGTTGTAGCATCCTGCGGTCACGGTATCATGGTTTGTTACCTTTTTTTGGCCTATTTCCGCCAAAAAAAAAAGTGTATGGCGGTATGATGGGATGAATGGGATCGATTAATTTTAAGTATTGGGGTTTTAGTGTGTATTTTAATTAATTAATTAATTAATTAATTGTATTTATTTATTTATTAGATTTATATAGTCTCAGGAGAAGGGCGGCATAGAAATCTAATAAATAAACAAACAAATAATAATAATAATAATAATAATAATAATAATGCCACTATAATATTATTTTTGTCGTTGTTGTGAGCCGCCCCTTTCCCTTCTGTCCTCCAGACTGTACAGATTGAGTTCATGAAGTCTTTCCTGATACGTTTTATGCTTAAGACCTTCCGCCATTCTTGTAGCCCGTCTTTGGACCCGTTCAATTTTGTCAATATCTTTTTGTATATCTTTTTGTATATATACTATATACATCCGGGTCCGCCTTCTGCCGCACGAATCCCAGCGACCGGTTAGGTCCCATAGAGTCAGTCTTCTTCGGGTCCCGTCAACTAAACAATGTTGTCTGGCGGGACCCAGGGGAAAAGCCTTCTCTGTGGCGGCCCTGACCCTCTGGAACCAGCTCCCCCCCGGAGATCAGAATTGCCCCCACCCTCCTTGCCTTTCGTAAGCTCTGTCATCAGTCATGGGGGAACTGAACTACCCTTTTCCCCCTAGGCCTATACAATTTATGCATGGTATGTTTGTGTATATGTTTGGTTTTAATAAGGGTTTTTTAATTATTTTAAACATTAGATTTGTAAATGAATGAATGAATGAATGAATGAATGAATGAATGAATGAATGAATGAATGAATAAATAAATAAATAAATAAATAAATAAATAAGTGGTTTGTTTGCCTGAACAGTCCATTGCTGTCACTACTCACACCTTACTCTGTATTATGTTTGTTTTGTGGATGATACATATTGCTCAAAAAAATAAAGGGAACACTTAAACAACACAATAGAACTCCAAGTAAATCAAACTTCCGTGAAATCAAACTGTACGCTTAGGAAGCAGCACTGATTGACAGTCAATTTCATCTGCTGTTGTGCACATTCAACTTTGTACAGAACAAAGTATTCAATGAGAATATTTCATTCATTTAGATCTAGGATGTGTTCTTTGAGGGTTCCCTTTGTTTTTTTGAGCAGTGTATTTTCTGTAAACAATCTAACAGCAGGAACTGGGCATGGCTAGTTTAAGGAAAAGAAGGACTTGGGGAGACATGATAGCAATGTTCCAATATCTCAGGAGCTGCCACAAAGAAGAGGGAGTCAAACTATCCTCCAAAGAACCTGAGGGTAGAGCAAGAAGCAATGGGCGGAAACTAAACAGGCAGAGAAGCAACTTAGAACTAAGGAAAAATTTCCTGACACTTAAAACAATTAACCAGCGGAACCACTTGCCTCCAGAAGTTGTAACTGCTCCAACTCAGGAAGTTTTTAAGAAGAAATGGCATAGGATCTCCTGCTTGGGCACGGGGTGGGACTAGATGACCTTCAAGGTCCCTCCCAAGTTCCAACTCTGTTAATCTGTTAGTGACTGTTAGAGGCTTTCTTTCTTTCTTTCTTTCCTTCCTTCCTTCTTTCTTTTTTCCTTCCTTCCTACCTTCCTTCCTTCTTTCTTTCTGTTTATCTTTCCTTCTTTTTTCCTTCCTTCCTTCCTTCCTTCCTTCCTTCCTTCCTTCTTTTGTCAAATACATATTGGAGGTATGTAAAGATATAATAATACCGTATATCTAATATTATGTATATAATATACATACTAATAAAAAGAAAAATAAGAAAAAACATTAGATATAATAATATTCATATACAAAATACTAGTAAAAAAAATAGAAAGAAGAACATTAGGACAGGGGACGGAAGGCACACTGGTATACTTATGCACGCCCCTTGCTGACCTCTTAGGAAGGGAGAGGTCAACAGTGGACAATCTAAGGGTCAAGTTTTGGGGGTTAGGTGATGATACTACAGAGTCACGTAGTGACTTCCATGCATCAGGTACTCAGATGCTTTTATATGTAGTCGTTGACGGCTTGGGTTCTCCCACCACCACCACCTGCCCCACGGGTTGGAAAGCTCCCCCGGTCAGACGCCCCGTCCCCTGGATACTTACCCGCCGTGCTTCTGGATCGGGAGGACGGTGCGCAGCGGCTGCACCACGCCGCCCTCGGCCCCGCCGGAGAAGGCGGCCAAAGCGGCTTCCAAAGCCGAGAGGAGGGGACCCGAGGCCGGCCAGTGCTTCTCCACGGCCGCGGCGTCCAGGAAAAGCGGAGCGGAGCTCATGGCTGGCGGCGGGGACGGAGGCGAGCTGGCCGGGCGGGAGGGCGGGGAGGCGGTTCGCCCACCCCGCCCGGCCGCCGACCCCTCCCCGCGAATCCTGCAGCGCCCAGCACCGCCTAGCGGGCGCGGAGCCCCGGGGAAGGGAAGGGGGCGCGGCTCGGTGTTGCAAGCGGGCGCCCGGGAGTCTGGGGCTGGGGCATCGGCGGCGCTTTCCAGGAGAAATGGGGATGGTCATACAAAATCCTCTGCTACATCGTCCTTCCTGTCCACGACTACTTCAGCTTCAACCGCAACAACACACGAGCACGCAACAGAGACAAACTTAAAGTGAACCGCTCCAAACTCGGCTGCTGGAAGTACGACTTTAGTAACCGAGGAGTTGATGCCTGGAACTCACTGCCAGACTCTCTAGTGCAGTGTTTCCCAACCTTGGCAACTTGAAGATATCTGGACTTCAACTCCCAGAATTCCCCAGCCAGCATTCGCTGGCTGGGGAATTCTGGGAGTTGAAGTCCAAATATCTTCAAGTTGCCAAGGTTGGGAAACACTGCTCTAGTGTCATCTCCTAACCTCCAAAACTTGACCCTTAGACTGTCCTCTGTTGACCTCTCCCGATTCCTAAGAGGTCAGTAAGGGGCGTGCATAAGTGCTAATGTTTCTTTATATTTTTTTACTAGTATTGTGTATATGAATATTATTATATCTAATGTTTTTTTTCTTATTTTTCTTTTTACTACAATATTATTATATCTTTACATACCTCCAAAATGAATGAATGAATGAATGATGGGAGGTGTGGGCTGGGGTATCTGTGGATGATGAGAAGTAAATAATAATAATAATAATAATAATAATAATAATAATAATAATAATAATAATTATTATTATTATTATTATTATTATTATTATTATTATAATGATGGTGATAATAATAATAATTTATAAGATTTGTATGCTGCCCCTCTCTGAAGACTCGGGCTGGCTCACAACAACAATAAACAATGCAGTACAAATCCAATAATTAAACCTATAGCTAAAAACCCATTATCATTTAAAAACAGTCAATACTACCCAATCATAACCACATATAAATCTTACTAGCCAAAAAGGGGATACATCAATTACCCCATCGTCAGAGTCTTGCGGAAGGCAAGGAGGTGGGGGCAGTGTGAATCTCCGGGGGGGAGTTGATTCTAGAAGGCCGGGGCCGCCACAGAGAAGGCTCTTCCCCTGGGTCCCGCCAGATGACATTGTTTAGTCAACGTGACCAGGAGAAGGCCAACTCTGTGGGACCTAATTGGCCGCTGGAATTCATGCGGGTTGAGATGTCTGGGGATGATGGGATATGCAGGTTGGGGTATCTGGGGATGATGGGAAGTGCAGGTTGGGACGTCTGGGGATGATGGGAAACGCAGGTTGGGTTATCCTCTCCGCCAGACTTGATACCCCCTTTCTTAAAACGGATCTCATCGCTTTAAAAAATAAGAACAGCCAAATTCTTCCTCCTTGGGGGGGGGGGGGGGCTTCAAAAGGGGAGGGGCTTCAGAGGGGGAGGGGCAGGAGTCCTTTCAAACTCCCCGCCTATGGAGGAGTCCGCCGTCTGCCACTTGACAACCGGACGTTCTTGCCTGCGACTCAATGCTCCCCCTCCATTCTAACCGGGACGCTCTAGCCAAATCCACTCCCCGTAAACAAAAACACACGTAACCTTCGAACGTCCCCAAGCTCTATGGTTCGGCGCCGAAGACGAAGAGCGATAGGAGGGCCGCGCGGGGCAGGCTGGGAAGGCCGTCCGTTTCCGCCGCCGCTTCCGCCGCTGCCATCTTGGTTTTCCTTGCAGGGGAGGGTCGGCGCTCGGCGGCTTCGGCGGCGATGAAGCCCCTTCTGGTGCTGGCGCGGTGCATCCCCGTGAGTCAGTTTATGGGACGGAGGCGACCAAACCGGGCAGGCCGCGGGATGGAACCCCGAGCCGGGCCTGGGATTCCCCCTTTCCCGCGGGTGGAAGCGACCTTGAGCGGGTCCTTGCAGCCAAAAGGGGCGGCCGGGCTGCTATTGCTGCTTCTAGGGAGGCTGTGGAGGGAGAACCGAAGGTCTTTTGGGGTGCCTGAGACCCAGTCCTGGTTCGGCTGTCCTGGCTGGGGCTGCAGGGGAGTCGAGGGGGCGTCGGTGAGAGAGGAGGGATCCCTGCAGGTTGACAGTTAGCAGGCCAGGGGTATGTGATATATTTCAGAATATATCAGAATTGTGAAATAATGCAGCTTTTGAGCCTGAAATAAAAGTTAAGATGTTCTTTCTAGAAAGCAATACAATGAACTTTCCCTTTACAGTATTTTCACTGTGTACTATAGAATCCTATTAAGATCTTTAAATATGTTAAAAGGGTTAAATAAGGTTCGGGAGGGAAGTGTTTTTAATAGGAAACTGAGCACAAGAACAAGGGGCCCCAATCTGAGGCTAGTTGGGAGAAAGATCAGAAGCAACGTGAGAAAATATTATTTTACTGAAAGAGTAGTAGATGCTTGGAACAAACTTCCAGCAGACGTAGTTGGTAAATCCAGCGTAACTGAATTTAAACATGCTTGGGATAAACATATATCCATCCTAAGATAAAATACAGGACAGACTAGATGGACCATGAGGTCTTTTTCTGCCGTTAATCTTCTGTGTTTCTAAGATCTGTCTTCTTGTCTGTATTTATACACTGCTCAAAAAAATAAAGCGGACACTTAAGCAACACAATATAATTCCAAGTAAACCAAACTTTTGTGAAATCAAACTGTTCACTTAGGAAGCAACACCAATTGAGAATCAATTTCACTTGCTGTTGTGTACATTCAACTTTGTACCGAACAAAGTATTGGTAAAAGTAGGTGATGATGGATAGAGGGATATATAGATAAGTGGAGATTAACAAAGGTTGATAGATGTAGGTGATGGATGGATAGATAGATAGATGGAGATCAAAGAGATAGATTGATAAAAGGAAGAGATAGTTGGATAGATGGATGTAGATTGACAGATTGATAAAAGTAGGTGATGGATGGATGTATATTTGTAGATGGAGTTTGTAGATGGAGATTGATAGAGGTAGGTAGGTTGATAGATGTAGATAATGCCCACACATAAACACACACATGTAACGGTAAAGGTATCCCTGCAGATTTTGCCGCACTAGTCATTCCTGACGGTAGGGGGTGGTGCTTATCTCCATTTCAAGGCCATTGATCCAGTGCTTTCAGAAGATACGTTTAACATGGTCATGTGGCAAGAATGATAGCATTCAGTGCTGTTTTACACACAGAGAGAAATACACGCTTAAATTGATCTCACATTTATACTCTCTTTACAGAAGCGGTTTTATTCTGTCCAAGCTGCACCCAAAGCTAAAGTCTCTGCAGCGCCTCGCGTGCAGCTGCCCCCGGAGGAACTTGAGGTCGGTCTGAACTTGATGGAGTATGCTTTGTATTTTGACATTTTGGTTAGTGGTAGAGTCACACGAGTCTTGCGTGGACTGATCTCTCTTTTTTACGCCCCTAAATGCAGATTACAAAATTATCAAGTGGCTTGGTGATTGCCTCTTTGGAAAACTATTGCCCAGTTTCTAGCATCGGTCTCTTCATTAAATCAGGTAGTAGATATGAAACTTCCACCAATCTGGGAACGTCGCATCTGCTCCGTCTTTCAACCAGCCTGGTGAGACGCTCTTGTTCTTCATTCACTTTTAGAAAAACAACTCAGATGATTAAAGTCGAATACACCAAGCAGGAATTTTGAGGTTGGAGAATCAGTTGAGGCAATGGAGAAGAGTCCAGATAGAACAATGAAAGAAACTCTTCCCCACCCCTCCGATGTTAAAAAAAAATGGCCAAAAGAGAAAGGATATAGAACAGTGGCCCTCAACTTTTCTCCCCCAGGGACACAGGGGTTTTTACAGACCGGATGGGGTGTGGTTTCATGTACTACCTTCATCCCACAGTCCAGTTTTGGGCATGCAGGTCAATGATATGTCTATATGGGCCAAGATGTGAGAGGCCTGGCTGCAACTGTCCAAAGCCGAAGAAGTTCCTGAAGACATCTGACTATGAAAAAAGAAGGTTGGCCCATTGGCTTGTTTTTCGCCATCTCCAGGTGGCTTTCCTGAAACACCGTCACCGTCTAGAACTTTGAAACACCCCCCCCCAAAAAAACCCCCGCTCATTTAGCACGATAAGGTCCCACAGAGTTGGTCTTCTCCGGGTCCCGTCGACTAAACAATGTCGTTTGGCGGGCCCCAGGGGAAGAGCCTTCTCTGTGGCAGCCCCAGCCCTCTGGAATCAATTCCCCCCGGAGATTAGAACTGCCCCCATACTCCTTGTCTTTCGTAAATTACTCAAGACCCATCTATACCGCCAGGCATGGGGGAGTTGAGACACCTTTCCCCCAGGCTTTTTTATATTTATGTTTGGGTATGTATATATTGTTTGCTTTTTTAAATATGATAGGGTTTTATGTACTTTTTAATATTAGATTTGTTTTCACTGGAATATTGTTTTTATTATTGTTGTGATTGATTGATTTATATGCCGCCCCTCTCCGAGGACTTGGGGTGGTTTACAACATATAAAAAGAAACAACAGAATGCAATACCTAAATCCAGTTAATTAAAACTAAGCAAACAATCTAAAATCCCCAGTTATGTTTATGGCTTCCCTCTGCCTTGATAGCTACAGCTTATAATCTTAAACCTTTTCTCCCTTTCTCCCATCAGACCACAAAAGGAGCTTCTTCCTTTAAGATTGTCACGGGTATTGATAGCGTTGCTGCTAATCTCAGGTTTGTTACCAAAGCTTTGTTTCCTTTTTGAAAGGTTTGGGGAAAGGGAAAGATATTCTGACAAGTGGTTCGCTCCCAAGGTGCTTATTTTTAGTGAAAAGGCCTATACAGTATTTGAGTTTTGCATTTGATCAAGTAAACTGCTAAGGAATTTGAATAGCTCATAGCAAGGCAACTGAAAGCAGCAAAGGCTTTAAACAAAGGGAAAAACCGGAAGCCTGTCATATTTAATAATCAAAATTGAGCCTATCATAAAGATTTTCTGGATTTGTGGAGGGAATTTTAGTGATTTAGTTTTGCAGAAGTGTATTTTCTCAAGTGTATTGGAAGACAGAGAAGCTGTAAGAGCTAGACAGTTGGTTTGATAATCTCATTTGAATGATGACATTGATTCATTCATTCCACAATGTGGCAAATGCTAGATTTCAGCTATCTCCAATATATTTTCTCTTCTGCAAGTTCTGTTTTTTTGTTCTTCCTTTTTCTAGTGTGACTGCTACCCGGGAGAACATGGTTTATTCCGTTGAATGTCTGCGTGATTACATGTAAGCATCTAGCAGCGCAACAGATCCCTTTTTCAATTCGTACAGTGAGCACTTTCCTTGATAAAAGTTGTGGAACATTTTAATACTAATCGTTTTTCTGTAAAAAAATAAAATAAAACATCGTGAGTTTTCTTTGCTTACTTTATTTAGTGACACCGTGCTGGAATATTTAATAAATGTCACTACTGCTCCAGAATTCAGGCCGTGGGAAGTATCGGAACTCACTACCCGTTTAAAAATTGATAAGGAAATTGCCTTTCACAGCCCCCAGACCAGTAAGTGGTGTTGTTTTTTTAAAGTTGATTGGCTATAGTTCTTTAAAATGGGTGGGAAAATCTCCCTGCCATAACTCTGCTTTGTCAGATATTTATTTATTTATTTATTGGATTTGTATGCCGCCCCTCTCCAGAGATTCGGGGCGGCTAACAGCAACAATAAAACAGTGTACAATAGTAATTTGGTATTGATGATTAAAAATCTATTAATATAAAAACCAAACATACATACAGACATACCATGCATAGAATTGTAAAGGCCTAGGGGGAAAGAGGATCTCAATTCCCCCATGCCTGGCAGCAGAGGTGGGTTTTAAGTTGTTTACGAAAGGCAAGGAGGGTGGGGGAAGTTCTAATCTCTGGGGGGAGTTGGTTCCAGAGGGTCGGGGCCGCCACAGAGAAGGCTCTTCCCCTGGGTCCCGCCAGGCGGGATATGAGTAGCTGTATGCTGAATACCACACCTTTCATTCTTCCAATTCCATTCTTTTGTCTTCCTCTTATCCCCTGCTCTTTTACACCCAGACTCTCCAAACCTGGCAATTTTTAAGACTTGTGGGCCTTTAACTTATAACTTTTAAGCCACGCCGACTGTGGAATTCTGGAAGTTGAAGCCCTCAAGTCAAAAAGTTGCCAAGGTTGAAGAACCCTGTTTTAGAGGACATTGCAGAATTCACACAAATTTTCCCTCTTTAGATTTAGGGCGTAGATAGCCTGCCATTCCTTTAAAAAAAATCTAAACAACATGCTAGTTATTACAATGGGGTTCTGAATGTGCTTTGAAAATTATTATTATTGTTATTATTATTATTATTATTATTATTATTATTATTATTATTGTTGTTGTTAATTGGATTTGTGTGCCGCCCCTCTCGGGAGACTCGGGGCGGCTAACAGCAATAATAAAACAGCATATAATAATAATAATCCAATACTAAAAACAGTTAAAAACCCATTATTATAAAAACCAAACAGACATACAGACATACCATGCATAAAATTGTAAAGGCCTGGGGGGAAAGAGCATCTCAATTCCCCCATGCCTGGCGGCAGAGGTGGGTTTTAAGCAGCTTACGAAAGGCAAGGAGGGTGGGGGCAATTCTAATCTCTGGGGGGGAGATACCATTGTGCTCTCTTATGAGTGTAGTTAATCAACAATTGTTATTCCGATGATAAAAAGACTTGAGCGTGGGTACTACAGGTATGGTTAACTACCAGTAACTCTCAGTCAGTGTCAGTCATTTATGCCTTTGCTAGTTGGAAGTTTTCATTTTTATTTTTATTTTAAAAGTAGCACTGCACATCAAGACAACTAAACCCCAGAACAGTTTTTCCCCGAACACCATCACTCTGCTAAACAATTCACTAAGGCTACATTACTAATTACTATCAGTCTTCTCTATCACCCATCTCCTCCCACTTAGGATTGCATGACTGTAACATGTTGCTTGTATCCTTACGGTCTATATTGATCCTGATCATTTCCTGATTGCTTATTTGTACCTTATGACTATCATTAAGTGTTGTACCTTATGATTCTTGACGAATGTATCTTGGCATATGCACCGAGGATAAATTCCTTGTGTGTTCAATCACACTTGGACAATAAAGAATTCTATTCCATTCTATTCTATTCATTACAAAGAAAATCACTGGGTTGAGAGAAAATGGTATACAGTGTTCCCTCGATTTTTGCGGGTTCGAACTTTGCGAAATGTCTATACCACGGTTTTTCAAAAATATTAATTAAAAAATACTTTGTGGTTTCCCCCCCCATACCACGGTTTTTCCCACCCGATAACGTCATATGTCATTGCCAAACTTTCGTCTGCCTTTAAAAAACATCTTTTTAAATAAACTTTAGTAAGTAAACATGGTGAGTAATAATCTAAATGGTTGCTAAGGGAATGGGAAATTGTAATTTAGGGCTTTAAAGCGTTAAGGGAAGGCTTGTGATACTGTTCATAGCCGAAAATAGTGTATTTACTTCCGCATCTCTACTTCGCGGAAATTCGACTTTCGCAGGCGGTCTCGGAACGCATCCCCCGCGAAAATCGAGGGAACACTGTATATCGCAACAGGATTTTTGTTTTCATAGAACACAGCTTGGTTACAGATTTTATTTATTTTCTTTATTATATTAATGTAGCCGGTCATCTCATGCTGGTGACTGCGGGCAGTGCACACAATTAAAATAAAGGCGGGAAGGGAAGAGTCTTTTGACCTGCTTCACAGACAATTAATGTGCTCACTTCTATTTTGTCTAGGTGTTCTGGAGAATTTACACGCCGCATCTTACCGAAATGCCCTGGCTAATTCTTTGTACTGTCCAGATTTCATGATTGGCAAAATTACACCAGAACAGGCAAGAATTTGAATGGTACTTTTGCAGTGATGATGGATGGAGACCCTCTGATTCGTTCACCCTTAGACTCGGGCGAGGCAGGGCTTCAGGTCTTGAAGGATTGGTTAGCTTTGCAAGGATAAAATGTAATAATGACTATCAGCCCAGTAGTCTTTCTAGAGGGATTAGATAAGACAGAAGAGCACAGGAAGTTCTCAACCGTCCCAGGCTACAGCAGTACTGAAGAAATAAGTGGTTTACAGTCATTTTAGTTTGGTCCCGTCGACCAAACAATGTCGTTTGGCGGGCCCCAGGGGAAGAGCCTTCTCTGTGGCGGCCCCGCCCCTCTGGAACCAACTCCCCCCAGAGATTAGAATTGCCCCCACCCTCCTTGCCTTTCGTAAGCTCCTTAAAACCCACCTCTGCCGCCAGGCATGGGGGAATTGAGATACTCTTTCCCCCTAGGCCTTTACAAGTTATGTATGGTATGTTTGTGTGTATGTTTGGTTTTTATAATAAGGGTTTTTAGTTGTTTTATTAAATTGGATTGTTACATGTTGTTTTTTATCATTGTTGTTAGCTGCCCCGAGTCTGCGGAGAGGGGCGGCATACAAATCCAATAAATAATAATAATAATAATAATAATAATAACAATAATAATAATAATAATAATGGTGCGGTGGCCTAGAGGTGGAACTCTCGCCTCATAATCAGGAGGCTGTGAATTCATTCCTACAAGGGTCGCCCAGAAAGTAATGCACCACATTTTTTTTCTTCAACAATTATTTGTTGAACACAATGAAACTTACACACAAGAAAGAATGATGTTTCTTCTATGCTCCCTATTTTTCCACGTAGTCTCCGTCCTGTTCTATGGTCTTCCTCCAGCGAGACACAAGGGCGTCTATGCCCTGTCGGTACCACTCCTTGTTCTGTTCACAACGCCAATCACAAAGAGGTGATACTGTGCGAATCACCTCTTTGTCATCCTCAAAATGTCTTCCGCGACTAACCATACTTCTGTCGACTACCGATTCTTCATAAACTGTACACAAACGTTTGTGAGTGTTCCCAACAGTTTCTTTCTCCGCAGTGAGAAATTCAATGACACGCTGCTTGTAACGTATATCACTTACAGACGCCATTTCGAAACACTGCTGCAGCTGCGCTCTCTGTCTGAAGAAGCGCAAAATTTACACATGCACTCCTGACAATTCAAATAATGTACAGTGTTCCCTCGATTTCCATGGGGGATGCGTTCCGAGACCAACCGCAAAAGTCGAATTTCCGCGAAGTAGAGATGCGGAAGTAAATACACTATTTTTGGCTATGGATAATATCACAAGCCTTCCCTTAATACTTTAAACTCCTAAATTACCATTTCCCATTCCCTTAACAACCATTTACTCACCATTATTACTGGTACTCACCATTGAATAGTGATCCTGATATTTATAAACATAATTATTTATTAACAATAATTATTATTTTTGTTATTTATTTGCAAAAATTATTAGTTTGGCGATGACATCATCAGGTGGAAAAAACCGTTGTATACGAAAAAACCGCGAAGTATTTTTTAATTACCGTAATATTTTTTTAAAAACCATGTATAGGCTATTCGCGAAGTTCGAACCCGCGAAAATCAAGGGAACACTGTATATCTAAAGTTTCGCATTCGTACCATTACTGGAGGCTGAGAAAAAAAATGGTGCATTGCTTTCTGGGCAACCCTCGTAGGTAGAGGCAGATATTTCTCTCTCTAGGCACAAAGAGTATATACCTGCTGAACAAAACTCTGCATTGGTGACAGGAAGGGCAATGGGCCATTCAAACACTCTGCTAGCTCCATTCAATTGCCCAGACTCCACCTTGCAAGGGATTATGGAGTAATTAAAAGATGATGATGATGATAGGCTCCTTTGAAGACTTGCTTTTTTTCTTTAACACAGTTGCACGAATACGTTCAGAACAACTTCACTAGTGGACGCATGGCCTTGGTGGGGCTCGGTAGGTAATCGGCCATTTCTTGTTTTATTCCATGCTGAGTCCCATTAAACTTTATATCATTTTGGGGTGTCCTCCTTCTGACTCGGGTCTCGTCTTGCAGGTGTCAGCCACGCTGACCTAAAGCAGGTTGGAGAACAGTTCCTTAACATTCGCAGTGGGGCTGGCATAGCCGGTGAAAAGGCCAAATATCGCGGAGGTAAGTTGGAGGCCTTCTGCTTTGGCTTTGCTCCCGAAGTGCATTTTCAGGCATTCTGAGATTGTTAGGAATACAGTGGTACCTCATGATACAAACCCCTCGTCTTAGGAACAACCCGAGATACGAACCCGGGGTTCAGAAAATTTTTGCCTCTTCTTATGAACTTTTTTCTTCTTACGAACCCGCCGGTGCCGCCGCCGCCGAGAAGCCCCGCCGCCCGGCTGTCGCTTTTTGAAACAGCTGGGGGGCTTCCCAGCGTCCTCCTGAACCTGAACGACAAACCCGAACTTCCGGGTTCGGCGTTCGGGAGGCCGCTGGGAAGCCCCCCGGCTGTTTTAAAAGGTGACAGCCGGGTGGCGGGGCTTCCCAGCGGCTTCCCGAACCCGAACTTTTGCCAAACTTCCGGGTTCGGCGTTCGGGAGGCCGCTGGGAAGCCCCGCCGCCCGGCTTTCACCTTTTAAAACAGTTGGGGGGCTTCCCAGCAGCCTCCTGAACCCGAACGCCAAACCCGAACTTCCGGGTTCGGCGTTCGGGAGGCCGCTGGGAAGCCGCGGCGCCCGGCTGTCACATTTTAAAACAGCCGGGGGGCTTTTGCGGGGGTTTTTTTTCTGTTGCACCAATTAATGGATTTTACATTGTTTCCTATGGGAAATAATGTTTCGTCTTACGAACTTTTCGTCTTACGAACCTCCCCCTGTAACTAATTAGGTTCGTAAGACGAGGTATTACTGTATTTGGCATCCCCACCTTACAACAGCTCCTTTAGCGACCGTTTGAAATTACGACCATTCCATTTCTGTGCATAAAAGACTAATTGCTGTTCTATGATTTAAGACTTTCTGAACTCGTGACAGCTGTTAATGACAGCTAATTAACAGTTGGGCTTTTGCAAGAAAATCTGCCTTTGTGTTTGTGTGTGGGAGATCTCTACTAAGACAATGAATCCCAACGAATCCCAGCGACCGATTAGGTCCCACAGAGTTGGCCTTCTCCGGGTCCCGTCGACTAAACAATGTCATTTGGCGGGGCCCAGGGGAAGAGCCTTCTCTGTGGCGGCCCCCACCCTCTAGAACCAGCTCCCCCCGAGATTAGAACTGCCCCCACCCTCCTGGCCTTTCGTAAGCTCCTTAAAACCCACCTCTGCCGTCAGGCATGGGGGAACTGAGATAACTTCCCCAGGCCTATACTGTTTATGTATAATATGTTGTGTGTATGTTTTCTTAAATTATGGGTTTTTAGTTTTAATTATTAGATTTGTATTGTACATTGCTTTTTTCTATTATTGTTGTAAGCTGCCCCAAGTCTACGGAGGGGGGCGGCATACAAATTTAATAAATAAATAAGTAAGTAAGTAAGTAAGTAAGTAAGTAGTCAGTTATTGATTAAAAAGAAGTTTGAACAATCTGTATTTTGCTACATTCTTAGCTGGGGCAGGACAGTAGGAGAGAGAGGAGTTGGGTGAAAATCGGTGTCGCCAATCGCTGTTCCTATCTTTGGCGTACTTAAATCTAGATTAATGTCTCCTCTTCCTTTAAGGTGAAATGCGAGAACAGCACCGCGATAACCTCGTCCATGCGGTTGTAGTAGCAGAGGGAGCAGCTGTTGGAAGCCCGGAAGTGAATGCCTTTAGCGTCCTTCAGAATATCCTTGGAGCAGCATCTCTCATTAAGAGAGGAAGCAGGATCACCAGCAAACTTGTCCAGGAGATTACAAAGGCTACTCCCCTACCCTTTGATGTAAGCACTGAAATGGATCTTTTATCTGTCTGTCTGTCTGTCTGTCTGTCTGTCTGTCTGTCTGTCTGTCTGTCTGTCTATCTATCTATCTAAAGGGCTTAGAAATCTTTGTGTGTGTGTGTGTATACATGCATATGTGTGTGCATGTGTATATATACAGTATGTCACAGAAGTGAGTAGACCCCCTCATGTTTTGTAAATATTTAAGTACAGTGCTACCTCTACTTACGAACTTAATTCATTCCGTGACCAGGTTCTTAAGTAGAAAAGTTTGTAAGAAGAAGCAATTTTTCCCATAGGAATCCATGTAAAAGCAAATAATGTGTGCAATTGGGGAAACCACAGGGAGGGTGGAGACCCTGTTTCCACCCAGGAGATTCCTAGAGAGGCCCCACAGAGGCTTCTCCCCGCCTTTTCCGTCCCTGTTTCCTCCCCTGAGATTCCTTGAGAGGCTCCACAGAGGCTTCTCCCCGCCTTTTCTGGCCCTGTTTCCTCTCAGAAGATTCCTAGAGAGGCCCTACGGAGGCTTCTCCCTGCCTTTCCTGGCCCTGTTTCCTTCCAGGAGATTCCTAAAGAGGCCCCACGGAGGCTTCTCCCTGTCTTTTCCAGCCCTGCTTCCTCCCAGGAGATTCCTAAAGAGGCCCCATGGAGGCTTCTCCCTGTCTTTTCCAGCCCTGCTTCCTCCCAGGAGATACCTAGAGAGGCCCCATGGAGGCTTCTCCCTGCCTTTTCCGGTTACAGCTTCGGAGGCTTCGGTTCTTAAGTAGAAAATGGTTCTTGAAAAGTGGCAAAAAAAAAATCTTGAACACCCAGTTATACTGGGGGGGGAATTCAAATATGCTAACTGAAGCAGCCTTCTATTGCAGGTAACAGCATTCAATGCGAATTACTCGGACTCTGGTCTTTTTGGCATATACACCATCTCTCAAGCCTCAGTCACCAGGGAGGTAAGTTATCAGGATGTAATTCGAGACCTCCTTGGGGCCTGTGAATTGCTTGAACTCTCAAGTATGTTCTCGGGGTGGGCGGGCCAAAATGTGCCACTCTGTTGGGAGAGATTTGAAGGGGGAAAGTGGGTGGGGCTCCTCCAGTTACTACGGCTCAAACTAACGTATTTTATAGTAACGTGTTTTATTTGGTTGCGTCAAGGTAATCAAAGCTGCTTTGAATCAAGTGAAGGCTGTTTCCGAGGGGGGTGTTACTGAGGAAGAAGTTAAAAGAGCCAAGTAAGTTTCTCCACCCCACCCCACCCCTCCAAGATTGTTTGGTTCTCCAAAAATATTATAGTTTCTTTCTATTAAGCTTTCTGGACTACCAGGTATGGCTATGTGTAACATAATTCTCTGGGTCCGTTCAAACTTTAGCAAGCTAGAGTAAAGAAAAAAAGTCACAACTTTCTCTATGTGCGAAACTTGTTCATCATACAAAATGAACAATAAAGTGGTATTCAGAAGCAAGGAACACATGGTTTTTGTTATGTTAGAGTTTTATCCATTTATTAATTCAAAAGTAATTCAAGATAAACATATAGAATAGTCGTGGCAAACCTTTTTATTCCTCGGGTGCCGAAAGAGAATGCGCAAGTGTCCACAACCGTAATTCAGTGCCTGGGGAGGGCAAAACGTTTTTCCTGCCCCCCAGGAGACCCTCTGGAGGTCGGAAAAGACCTGTTTCCCAACTTCTGGTGGGCCCAGTAGGCTCGTGTTTCGTCCTCCCCAGGGTCCAAAGGCTTCCCTGTAGCTGGGAGAGGGTAAAAAGGCCCTCCCCTATCCCCCAGGAGGCTCTCTGGAAGCCAAAAACGCCCTCCCAGAGCCTCTGTGTGAGCCAAAAATCAACTGGCTGGCACACACATGCACGTTGGAGCTGAGCTAGGGCAATAGCTCACAGGCCAACATATGGCTCCGCATGCCACCTGTGGCAATTGTGCCATAGGTTTGCCATCACTGATATATAATATTCCTTCCTCCTAGTTCCTCCACAACAATAAGCTTATGAGGTGTGGGTTAGGCTGAGAGGGAGGAAGTGGCCCGTCTTAGCTGTCATGGCTAACATGGGACTCAAACTCATCACCTCCTGGTGATTGGCCCAAAATCATCCCGGCTGGCTTTCCTTCCTAAGGCAGGACTAGAACTCAAGTCTCCTGGTTTCTAGGCTGGCACTTTAACAACTTCATCAAGCTGGTTAAATGCAGAACTTCCTGGTGTCTCAAGACCATTGTCTTGTTTGAGATTCTTAGCCATTGCTCTGTCAGTCCAAAGAAAATGAGATAGAAACATAGAAGACTGACGGCAGAAAAAGACCTCATGGTCCATCTAGTCTGCCCTTATACTATTTCCTGTATTTCAACTTACAATGGATATATGTTTATCCCAGGCATGTTTAAATTCAGTTACTGTGGATTTATCTACCACGTCTGCTGGAAGTTTGTTCCAAGGATCTACTACTCTTTCAGTAAAATAATATTTTCTCACGTTGCTTTTGATCTTTCCCCCAACTAACTTCAGATTGTGTCCCCTTGTTCTTGTGTTCACTTTCCTGTTAAAAACACTTCCCTCCTGAACCTTATTTAAGATAAGTAGCCAAACAGTTAATTTGATGTATTTGCAATCAGTTAAATCATTTTTTTTTAAAGGAGCAAAAACACTGTTATCCAAAATCTATTTATTCTGATTTTACACATTTATTTGTACACGTACATTATTTATTACATGATTTTACAAAGTGCATGATTATGGCATTTTTCTCTTTAAGGTATTTTATTGAAATCCATTTTTGTTCCCAGTTGCATAAGTGAAATTTCTTATATGACTTTCCTCATGTTGCTTTCCCTAGAGAGCCTCCTTGACGCCAGAGTGACAGCCGTTTTAGAGTAATTTATCTCCTTGAATTAAACTGCAATACAAAGTAAATGTCAAAAGTAAAGTGACAGTAATTGGAAATATATTCAGTTTTATCCTTAGCACGCATTTCCCCTTATTCTTTCAGTATTTTGATCTCATGATCAAGTTAATCTAGCCCCGTATTGTTCTGTCGGGCTCTCTGGTAGACTCCTCCCAAAAATTCACAGGTACAAATTTCAGACACACACACATGTTTGAAAATTCAAAACAATGTTCTTTATAATGAAAATTCACTTAAACCAAGCCCTCTTTTGGTATAGCACAGAGCACTGGTCTCCAAACAAACTGGTAATTTGTACAAGTCCCTTATCAGTTCTGGGATACTTAGCTTGCAGCTGTGAGGCAATTCACAGTCCTTCTTCTTTGACAAAGTGACACACATTTTGCTCTGGTTTAGTTTCAAAGTGGGGAAAAATCAGCACACAAAAGGTCAAACGCAGCAAAGCAGGCACGAAACACAATGATCAGATAATCCTCCACAATGGCCAAACTCACAGGCTGCTATTTATAGCAGCCTCACTAATGACCACAGCCCCACCCAAGCACAGGTGGCCTCATTTTCTTTGATAATAATCTCTCAGTTGTTGCTGCCTATGCATCGCTCTCCGCATGCGTGGCTGTATCATTAACTCTTGTTCTGAATCCAAGGAGGAGCTGGATAATTGATCTCCTTCTGAGCTGTCTGCCCCACTCTCCTCCTCCCTGTCACTCATGTCTTCTTGGTCAGAGGAGCCTTCATCATCAGATTCCACCGGGAGCAAAACAGGCCTGCAGCATGTGGATGTCTCCCCCACATCCACAGTCCTTGGGGCAGGAGCTGGGCCAGAGATAACCACAACACGTACCATAGTTTTGAGAATGTCAGCATTGTAAGAGTAATGCATTAAAAAAAACCTAGGAATTAACCGATGGATGGTCCCAATTCTTTGTGCCATTAGACATTAATAAGAGAATCCTGCACATTATGGAAGGCATTTTTTACGTATTGAATAAAAGACTCGAACCTTTCACTTTAATTGGCGATCCCAACTTGTAAAAATCAACATTTTGTCACATTTCTGTGGAAATTGTCCTAACCCTAACTCATTAAATGCAGTACCTTTATATTAGAGTGTCCAGCCTTGTCAACGTTAAGACCTGTAGAGTTTAATTTCCAGAATTCCACAGCCAGCTGAGGAATTCTGGGAGTTGAAGTCCACGGGTCTTAACGTTGACAATGTTGGACACCCCTGCTTTAAATTGAAGATACAGTGGTACCTCTACTTACGAACTTAATTCATTCCATGACCAGGTTCTTAAATAGAAAAGTTTGTAAGAAGAAGCATTTTTTCCCATAGGGATCAATGTAAAAGCAAATAATGCGTGGGATTGGGGAAACCACAAGGAGGGTGGAGGCCCTGTTTCCTCCCAGGAGATTCCTAGAGAGGCCCCACAGAGGCTTCTCCCTGCCTTTTCCGGTTACAGTTTCAGAGGCTCAGGTTTGTCAGTGGAAAATGGTTCTTGACAAGAGGTAAAAGATCTTGAACACCCAGTTCTTATCTAGAAAAGTTCGTAAGTGTTGTGGTTAGCTCTGGCCCAGCTCCTGCCTCAAGGACTGTGGATGTGGGGGAGACATCCACATGCTGCAGGCCTGTTTTGCCCCCGGTGGAATCTGCTGATGAAGGCTCCTCTGACCAAGAAGACATGAGTGACAGGGAGGAGGAGAGTGTGGCAGACAGCTCAGAAGGAGATCAATTATCTAGCTCCTCCTTGTATTCAGAACAAGAGTTAATGATACAGCGATGCATAGGCAGCAACAACGGAGAGATTATTATCAAAGAAAATGAGGCCACCTGTGGTTGGGTGGGGCTGTGGCAATTAGTGAGGCTGCTATAAATAGCAGCCTGTGGGTTTGGCCATTGTGGAGGATTATCTGATCGTTTTGTTTCGTGACTGCTTTACTGACTTTGACCTTTTGGGTGCTGATTTTTCCCCGCTTTGAAACTAAACCAGAGCAAAGGGTGTTTCACTTTGTGAAAGAAGAAGGACTGTGAATTGCCTCACAGCTGCAAGCTAAGTATCCCAGAACTGATAAGGGACTTGTACAAATCACCAGTTTGTTTGGAGACGAGTGCTCTTTGCTATACCAAAAGAGGGCTTGGTTTAAGTGACTTTTCATTATAAAGAACATTGTTTTGAATTTTCAAACGTGAGTGTGTCTGAAATTTGTACCTGTGAATTTTTGGGAAGAGTCTACCAGAGAGCCCGACAGAACAGTAAGTAGAGGCGTTTGTAGGTAGAAGTACACTGTATGCCATTTTTATGAATTGTGACCAGGCTGTTGCCCTTACCTTCTTTCCCCTCCCGTTCCTTGACAGGCAGCAAATGAAGGCAGCTTTCTTTACGTCCGTGGAGTCTTCAGAAGGTTTGCTGAATGAAATTGGTAGCCAGGCGTTAGCATTGGGGACGTACACCTCTCCGGCCCACGTGATTGAACAGATTGACTCCGTGACCACTGCTGATGTTGTGAACGTAAGTCTGGTGCCGGTCAGTCGTCATTACAATGAGATAAGAACTCAAATTAAGTCTGTTTTCTATCTCTGCATTGAATTAGGTGGGAATGGGGGGGGGGGGCGCTTCTGGGATCTTAATGATTTCTTTCATAAAAGAATCAGCAATCCTCATAGCTGGGTCTGAATCCTGAACCCCATGGGTCCTTCTGTCTTTTTGCTCTGAGATCCTATGGTGCCGACTGCAGCTATATTAGGCTGGTGCCTGTGGTTAATTTGCACCCTCCAAAAATGCATTTGCGTATAGTTTTCATCCATGTTAATTGTCTTTGGAGGCCTGTTTTAATAGAAAAGAGGATAGAAATAAGTTAGCTTTTATATTAGAAAGACTGCACTATGGACATCGGGGGGGTAGTTGGTTCCATAGAGCTGGGGCAGCCCCAGAGAAGGCCCTCCCCCGTGGTCCCACCAACTTGCATTGCTTAGTTCAGTGTTTTTCAACCAGTGTGCCGCGGCACACTAGTGTGCCATGAGACATGGTCAGGTGTGCCGCGAGAGAGAGAGAAAGAAAGAGAAAGAAAGAAAGAGAGAAAGAAAGAGCAAGAGAGAGAGAAAGAAAACAAGAGAGAGAAAAAGAAAGCAAGAGAGAGAGAGAGAGAAAGAAAGCAAGGGAGATAAAAAGAAAGAACAAGAGAGAAAGAAAGAGAGGGAGAAAGAGAACAAGAGAGGGAAAGAAAGCAAGAGAGAGAGCAAGAGAGCAAGAGAAAGAAAGAGAGGGAGAAAGAGAGGGAGGGAAGGTGGGAGAGAGAAAGACAGAGGGAGGGAGGGAGGGAGGGAGAGAGAAAGAGAGCAAAAAAGAGGAAGGAAGGAAGAGAGAAAGAAAGAGGGATGGAGAGAGAGAGAAAAAAGAGGAAGGGAGAGAAAGAGGGAGGGAGAGAGAGAGAAATAGAGCGAAAGGGAGGAAAAGAGAGAGATAATTTTTTTTGTCCAAACTTTTTTTAGCCCCCTCCCCCCTCAATGTGCCCCATGGTTTTGTAAATGTAAAAAATGTGCCGCAGCTCAAAAAAGGTTGAAAATCACTGGCTTAGTTGACGGGACCTGGAGGAGGCCAACTCTGTGTGCTCTTATTGGTCTCTGGGAGGTATGTGGCAAGAGGCGGTCCCATAGATAGTCTGGCCCTGGGCCATGTAGGGCTTTATTGTGCCTTGAATTGTGCCCGGAGACTAATAGGAAGCCAGTGCAGGTCGCGGAGCATAGGTGTTATATGGGTGTGTTATATGTTTTAAAAGAAACAGACTTTGTTAATTGTTCGACATGTTTACCAACCAAACCTCCTGCTTTTATTTTGTCAGGCGGCCAAGAAGTTTGTCAGTGGGAAGAAGTCGATGACCGCCCGGGGAAACCTGTCCAATACCCCTTTCGTTGACGAGTTGTAAGAAAGGCTACAGGCTACAGGCTGTAAGGCCGAACCCCCAAAGCAACCGGATTGATTGCTGTTCCCTTTGCTTTGGCTTAACAGATTCCCATGTTCATTTACATACGTCAAATAAATGTGCCGAACTCGTACTACAACAACAGAATGGCCAGCATTTTTGTCTTCGGAAAGTAGATGGCCGACGTTGCCAGCTTTGGTTGGACTGGGTTGTAACGGTTGTAAAGAAAGAAAGAAACTAAGGCAGTGGTGGCGAACCTTTTTTGCTTTGGGTGCCGAAAGAGTGTGTGGTTTGCACTATCGCGCGTGCACGAGTGGCCCACACCCGTAATTCATTGCTTGGGGAGGACGAGAACAGCTTCCGTCACCTCCTGGAGGCCCTCTGGAGGCTGGAAATGGCCTGTTTCCCAAGTTCTGCTGGGCCTAGTAGGCTCGTGTTTTGCCCTCCCCAGGCTCCAGAGCAGTGTTTTCTTCAACCAGTGTGCCGTGGCACACTAGTGTGCCGTGAGACATGGTCAGATGTACCGTGGGGGAAATTAAACATGGATCCCCAAACTACCATTTCTGCCAGGATATCCCTTTTGTGTTCATCAAAACAGGCCCAGTTTTCACACTAAATGAGTATAAATACATTTAGAAATTATATTATTAACTATATTGATTGATTGATTGATTGATTGATTGATTGATTGAATTTGTATGCCGCCCCTCTCCGGAGACTCAGGGCGGCTAACAGAATAGAATAGAATAGAATTTTTATTGGCCAAGTATGATTAGACACACAAGGAATTTGTCTTGATGCATATGCTCTCAGCGTACATAAAATAAAATATACATTTGTCAAGAATCATGTGGTACGACACTTAATGATTGTCATAGGGGTCAAATAAGCAATGAAGAAGCAATATTAATAAAATATTAGGATATAACCAACAAGTTACAGTCATACAGTCAACATGGGAGGAAATGGGTGATAGGAATGATGAGAAAAACTAGTAGAATAGAAGTGCAGATTTAGTAGAAAGTCTGACAGTGTTGAGGGAATTATTTGTTTAGTAGAGTGATGGCGTTCGGAAAAAAACTGTTCTTGTGTCTAGTTGTCTTGGTGTGCAGTGCTCTGTAGCGACGTTTTGAGGGTAGGAGTTGAAACAATTTGTGTCCAGGATGTGAGGGGTCAGTAAATATTTTCCCCGCCCTCTTTTTGACTCGTGCAGTATACAGGTCCTCAATGGAAGGCAGGTTGGCAGCAATTGTTTTTTCTGCAGTTAAAAACCCATTATTATAAAAGCCAAACATACATACAGACATACCATGCATAAAATTGTAAAGGCCTAGGGGGAAAGAGGATCTCAATTCCCCCATGCCTGGCGGCAGAGGTGGGTTTTAAGCAGCTTACAAAAGGCAAGGAGGGTGGGGGCAATTCTAATATCTGGTGGGAGTTGGTTCCAAAGGGCCAGGGCCACCACCACAGAGAAGGCTCTTCCCCTGGGTCCCGCCAAGCGACATGTTATGTATAATATGTATGTATAATATGTACTGTGTTAGAGAGTCATTTTGTGTCATTTTGGTTGGTGGTGTGCCCCAGGATTTTGTAAATTTGTAAAAAATGTGCCACGTCTCAAAAAAGGTTGAAAATCACTGCTCCAGAGGGTTCCCGGAGCCAGGGGAAGGTAAAAATGTCCTCCCCCAACCCCCTGGAGGCTCTCTGGAAGCCAAAAACACCCTCCCAGACCCTCTGTGTGAACCAAAAATCAGATGGCCGCGCACACATGCATGTTGGAGTTGAGCTAGGGCAACGGCAACCAGTGTTCCCTCTAATTTTTTGGGGGGGTGGGCGGAAAAGTATAGTGTCTGAGCGGCAGTCCCTTCGGGACTGGGCGGCACAGAAATAATAAATAAACAATCAAACAAATAAAAAACCCACCCTGTGTTGCCTCAGAGAATTTCAAAATAAAATACTGTACTGTGTGTCTATAACAGTGAGCTCATAATAGGGCAACTCTATCAATATCAAAATGCCACTTAAATAGTTGAGCTAGTTTCAAACTAGATTTTGATTTTCTTTCTCTCTTCCTTACTCCCATTCTTTTTCTTTCTCTTTTCCTTCCTCTCTTTTTTCTATCTGTTTCTCTTCCTCTCTCTCTCCTTCCCTCTCACTCTTTCCCTCTCGGCTTCTGGGCAGGTTTGGAAAACTCTGAGTTGATGATGATTTTTAAGTGAGCGATTGCTCACTGCTCAGCTTAGAGGGAACTATGACGGCAACTCCATGTGCCACCTGTGGCACCCATGCCATAGGTTCGCCATCACTGGCATAAAGTGTATAAACAAAGCTCCTGAATCTTGGGCTTTGGGCTTAGTTATTTCAAAGAGAATTCTCTATATAAACATATAAGAGGCAGCACTTACTTAGACAATTGTGGTCATTGTGAAATAAATTCTTATCTCTAAAAGTGAAGGGCAACTCTTCAGAAGATGGCTTGCAGAAACTTAAGAAAACCGATTGTAGTTTTCTTCCCTTCTAACGTGGTTCCTTTACAGGAGAGCATTTCTAGTTTTTTAAAAAACCCAGGTTTTCACATCTCCACGCAGACGAAAATTGATTTTCAGTTCAGGGATAAGGGGTGCAAGCGAAAGTCCAGCCCATTAGGTCCAACGCGGCGCCCCCAATCTTAGCCTTTGGGACGAAGATTCCCCAAATTTAGGAGCCTCTCTACTCGAGTTCGTAAGAAACATTTTCGAGCCAAAACGCATCCGACATGGAGGAAGAAGACGATTCCGAGGGTGGGGCTTTATGCTTGGGCATAGTCCAGTAGGGAGAGGATGACATTAAGTATAATGTTGACGTGTCCACCTTGCTTTCCGCTTCGAAATCCTTGTGGATCATAATGTCGCAGGCGATGTCGGAACCCACCGTAAAAGTGTAGGTTTTCTTTTCAAAAATGTGCCAGTCTTTGGAGATCCACTGGGGTTGGTTTTTGATCAAAGGCTCAATGGAAAGCGAGCACGTAGTTTTCACGTTAGGGATGCTAGGGATGCTACAGGCACTATGGACCCTGTGGAGGCTATGGGCACTGACCACCGACAAAGCTCTCACATACTCCGGTTTCTCGTAGCTCTCCTCGCTGCCACTCTCGTTGTCTTCGACCATCTCTTCGCTCTCGTTCTCAGAGACTTCGCTGCTGATCCAATTTTCTTCGCTCTCATGACTCTCTATACTGAAATGTAGAGAAGGATCAGTTCCAGCAGGGTTATTAGTCACTACTGTTTTAGCGTTTTATTTTTCTCAAAAATTGGGACAGATAACAAATTCTTACTCTGTTGCAGGCCCTTTTAATTCGGGAATGTTCATGAGGGCTGTTTGCCACCGGCTCGGGATTTTAATAAAATCCCTGTAAACCTGGATTTGCAGAACGGTCCCTGTGGGAACAGAATGCAGGAGTTGTCTCAGTTCTCGCAAGGTCCAACCTAAGACATTGGCGTGTCCAATTTTGAGTAGGATGTCGCCTGCAATGAAAAAAAAATTGGAATTGACCCATGATACCCTTAGCTGTCAATCACTGCTTTAAGAAACATATGAGCCGAGGTGGCGCAGTGGGTAGAGTGCAGTACTGCAGAACGCCACTAAAGCTGACTGTTAGATCTGCAGGTCAGCGGTTCAAATCTCACCACTGGCTCAAAATGAAGACCTGGATTGTGTAGGCAATATGCTGGCCCTTAAAAAGTGCTATTGCTAACATGTATCTCAGGGACCACCTTCTGCTGCACGAATCCCAGCGACCAGTTAGGTCCCACAGAGTGGGCCTTCTCTGGGTCCTGTCAACTAAACAATGTCGTTTGGCTGGACCCAGGCAGGACCCAGCCAGCATTCGCAGGACTCAGGGGAAGAGCCTTCTCTGTGGCGGCCCCGGCCCTCTGGAACCAACCCCCCCCAGGTTGGTAAACACTGGTCCACAGAACATGTGATCTCTTTTTGTCACTTTCCTACAACAATGGGGAAGCCAGATTTACTTAACCACTGTGTCCCTGTACCGATTCACTTAACAACTAGAAAATAAGACTGTAAAATGGGGCAAAACTCACTTTAACAGACCTCACACTTAGCATATTGGGTTTAATTGTGGTAGTAAGTCAAAGAGGACCTGTAATCTCTCCTGGATAGTGACTTGAGTACAATTTCAGCTTACGGTGGCTTTTTCCCACACCTGTGAATTTAAACCCATTTCCTATTGTTGTAAACGCAGGGTCTCGAACTGGTTTTGTGGTTTCACCTCACCTGCTTGGAGTTTGTTGTCTCTGGCAGCAGCACCTTTCTCTACCAGACCAGAAATCTGGAGATAAGGCCCATTCTGAATAAGTATGATACCAAGGCCTCCCTCGTCCATCTGGATATGTGTCTTGATCGTTACGCTCAAAGTATGTTCAGAATTATCCAGGTCCGAAGATTCATCTAAATTACAAATGCAGGGATCTTCAAAAATGCTGTGTTTTCTTTATTCGTCAGTGTAGAATTCTATTTATTTTATTTTATTATTTATTTTATTATCTATTTTTTATCTATTTTATTATCTATCTATCTATCTATCTATCTATCTATCTAATCTACGGTATCTATCTATCTAATCTATCTAATCTATCTATCTTATCTATCTAATTATCTATCTATCTAATCTATCTAATCTATCTATCTATCTATCTTATCAATCTATATATCTATCAATCTTATCTATCTAATCTATCTATCTATCTAATCTATCTAATCTATCTATCTATCTATTTTATATATCTATCTAATCTATCTATCTAATCTATCTATCTGTCTTATCTATCTATCTAATCTATCTATCTATTTATCTAATCTATCTGTCTATCTAATCTATCTATCTATCTAATCTATCTATCTATCTAATCTATCTATCTAATCTAATCTAGTCTATCTATCTGTCTATCTTTCTATCTATCTAATCTATCTAATCTATCTATCTATCTATCTATCTATCTATCCATCCATCCATCCATCCATCCATCCATCCATCCATCCATCCATCTATCTATCTATCTATCTAATCTATCTATCTATCTGTCTTATCTATCTGTCTATCTAATCTATCTATCTAATCTATCTATCTATCTATCTATCTATCTATCTATCTATCTACCGTATCTATCTATCTATCTACCGTATCTATCTATCTATCTATCTATCTATCTATCTATCTATCTATCTATCTATCTATCTATCTATCTATCTATCTATCTATCTATCTATCTTACTATCTGTTGTGGTTGGCTCTGGCCCAGCTCCTGCCCCAGGGAATGGGGAGGTGGATGCAGGGGAAACTTCAACATGTCACAGGCCTGTGTTATTGCCGACAGAATCAGATCAGAGTTTAGTTTCCTCGGACAAAGAAGAAGGTGGGAGTGACTTGGCAGAGGAGGGCTTGGCACACAGCCAAGGCAGTCAATCTTCTTTATGTTCTATAGCTTCAGATGATGACATTTTGGACCCACGCAAGCGCAGAATTATGCGTGGAAGAGACCAAGTAAGAATATAATACAGGAGATAAGGGAGGCCACCAGTAATTAGGGCTGCTGCTATAAATAGCAGCATGTGGGTTTGGCCATTGTGGAAGAATATCTGTTGTCAGGAATCTTGTGTGCTGGACTTTGTTGCTTTTTCACACCTTTGAAACCAAAGCAGAGCAGCGTGTGTGTGTGTGTGTGTGTGTCTCCCTTTGTTGGAAGAAGAAGGGGTGTGAAGTTTCTCCACAGCTGCTGGCTAAGTACTTAATGACTGCTTAAGGGAAATTGTACAGACTACCTGGTTGTTTTGGGAAGAGTGCTCTTTGCAATACAAAAAGAGTGCTTAGTTTATTTTGCCTTTTGTGATAAAGAACATTGCCCCGACCCTCTGGAACCAGCTCCCCCCCCCCGGAGATTAGAACTGCCCCCACCCTCCTTGCTTTCGCAAAGTTCTTAAGACACATCTCTGCCGTCAGGCATGGGGGAACTGACACATCTCCCCCGGGCCTATACAGTTTATACATGGTATGTTTGTGTGTATGCTTGCTTTTAATAATGGGGTTTTTAGTGTTTTTTAAATTATTAGATTTGTTCTTACATTGTCTTTGTTATTGTTGTGAGCCGCCCCGAGTGTACGGAGAGGGGCGGCATACAAATCTAAATAATAATAATAATAATAATAATAATAATAATAACAACAACAACAACAACAATAATAATAATAATAATAGAAGTATCTGCTTACCTGAATCCCACTCGCCGTCATAATCCAAGTCAGAATAATAGCTTTCCTCCTCTGCAGTAAATGAGAATACAAGTAAGTTACGAAGCTTGTAAATTCCTGACTAAAAGTTTACAAGTTGGTCGTTATCAGCAGTTGTTCATTCCAACAAACATGCTCTACATTTGAGGATTTATTTATTTTTTTGGCTGAAGCCAAATCTTAGCAATCAATAAAATAGAAAAACATATTTGCAAAAAAAAAATGAAAAACAGTCCTAAGACCTGAGGATGTCTAATGGCATTTGCTTTTACATTAGCAAACTTTAGCGGCATGTCATAGTCCTAAGGAACTCCTACTTTGAAAAACTATTTGTTACTAAGCATTGGTGGCTGCGTCCTTGTGAGAAATTTGAATCAGATGTAAATTCCACGGGATGCCATCCAAGATGACCATCACTCAATACCCATTACCGTATTTTTGGAGTATAAGACGCACCCTTTTCCTCCCTAAAAGAGGCTGATAATTTGGGTGTGTCGTACTCTGATTGTAGCTTTTTTTCCAGCCCTAATCTTACCTTGCAAACTCTTTCACTGTTTCTCTTTGTGAAGAATGTTTTCCAAGCCCTAAATCTTTGCAGGTTTTTTTTTTCCATTACTCTAACTTACTCTGAGTAAGTTTCTTTCCAGCTCTAACCAGGTGCTAACAATGTTCCCAGCTCTTACTGGCTTGCAAGCTCTTTCATTGTTACTCTCTCCGAATAAGGTTTTCCAAGCCCTGTCTTTGATATTTTTCAATCTCTATTTGCTCCAAATGTTTCTTTCCAGCCCTAACCAAGTGCTAACAATGTTCCCAGCTTTTACCAGCTTGCAAGCTCTTTCATTGTTACTCTCTCTAAAGAATTATTTTCCAAGCCCTAAGTCTTTGCAGAGTTTTTTTTCATTGCTCTAACTTGCTCCGAATGTTTCTCTCCAGGTGCTAAGGATGTTCCCAGCTGTTACTGGCTTGCAAGCTCTTTCATTGTTACTCTCTCCAAATAACTTTTTTTTAAAGCCCTAACCAGGGGATAAAATAATGTACTGAAGCTGACCAGACTAATGATGCTAGCCGGATGAATATCTGCTAAGCAGATTAAGAACATAAGAAGAGCCATGCTGAGTCAGGCCAAAGCCCATCGAGTCCAGCATTCTGTGTCCCACCAATTGTCCACGGGAATCTCGAGCAGAAAGAGAAGGCAAGACCCTCCCTTTCCCTTGACCCCCAAAAAATGGTACTCAAGGGAATCCTGCCTGGCTCAACCAACATAGAGGCAGCACATGGACATCCATTTCAATAACCACCGATACATTTGGCATCCATGAATCTGTCTAATCCTGCCTTGAAGCTATTAAGGCTGACAGCTGTCATAACCTTTTCTGGAAGGAAATGCCATTCTTTTCCTTATTTGTGTCTTATACTCCGGTGCATCTTATACTCTGAAAAATACGGTACTGCTTACGGAAAGACTTGGCCACCAGTCATTAATTTATTTGTGTGAGTACATTTACGGATGTAACAGTGATATCAACATCTCTGGGACTTCTACACAACGAGCAGCATTTGTTGATCTCAGAACTTGAAAGGTCAGCTGTGCTAGAATTCATATAAAATTATTGATCGCATTGATGGAAAGAGAAAGGAAAGAAGAGCAAGTGAGAAGGGATTTAGCCCTAGTGCTACCTGATGACACACGAGACCATCTTCTGAAGATCGGTCTGGTCGATGACCTCCTCCTGAAATATTGCCACTTGAGGGACGACTTTCTTCTTTCATCAGGTCTCTCTCTGGCGGAGGATCTCCTCCGGTCAGAAGGTTTCGTCCTGTCAAATTCCTTCCCTGGCTCAGCTGATGACCTCCTCCTGGAATAGGGTTCTCTTGCAGAAGGCCTCCTGACAGATGATCGTCTTCTGTCCTCAGATCTCTCTTTGGCAGAGGATCTCCTCCGGTCAGAAGATCTCCTGTCAAATGTTTTCTCTCGGTCAACTGATGACCTTCTTCTAAAGTAGTGTTCTCTTACAGAGAGCCTCCTGTCAGATGATTGCCTTCTGTCCTCATGTCTCTCTCTGGTGGAGGATCTCCTTCTATCAGAAGATCTCCTCCTGTCAAATGTTCTCCCCCGGTCAACTGATGACCTCCTTCTGAAATAGGGTTCTCTTACAGGGGGACTCCTGGAAGATGATGGCCTTCTGTCCTCATGTCTCTCTCTGGTGGAGGATCTCCTTCTGTCAAAATATCTCCTCCTGTCAAATGTTCTCCCTCGGTCAACTGATGACCTCCTTATGAAGTAGTGTTCTCTTACAGGGGGACTCCTGGAAGATGATGGCCTTCTGTCCTCAGAGCTCTCTCTGGTGGAGGATCTCCTCCTGTCCGAAGATCTCCTCCGGTCAAATGTTCTCCCTCGGTCAACTGATGACCTCCTTATGAAATAGGGTTCTCTTACAGGGGGACTCCTGGAAGATGATTGCCTTCTGTCCTCATGTCTCTCTCCGGTGGAGGATCTCCTCCGGTCAGAAGATCTCCTCCTGTCAAATGTTCTTCCTCGGTCAACTGATGACCTCCTTCTGAAATTGGGTTCTCTTACAGGGGGACTCCTGGAAGTTGATGGCGTTCTGTCCTCAGAGCTCTCTCTGGCAGAGGATCTCCTCCGGTCAGAAGATCTCCTCCTGTCAAATGGTCTCCCTCGATCGGGTGACCCTTTGCTGTCAGGCAACTTAGCTGAAGAACCACTGACGGAAGGCTTGACGAGAGACAATGCCTTGAAAGTTAGCTCTCTCTTAAAAGCTGGCTTTTGAGGCTCCATGGTGATCAATCCTCAACAGGATCTCTCTGGGACCCAACATAAACAGAGGAAGTGGAAATGACCCCCAGCCTGAAAATATCACATTAAGGAAGAACACTGTGGTAGGCCAGGTGATGGCAATGCCTAGCAACATGTAGAACCTTGGGTGTTATTTGAGTTCCATGGATTTTGGAATTTTCAAGGATGAATAAAAGATTTTTAAAAGTGGACTACGAAGATTTGCTTCCAGTCAATGAAGCAGTGGAAGTGATATGCCGGTGCCTGGAGGCTGTTGGGGCCTGGATGGGTGTCAACAAACTCAAACTCAACCCAGACAAGACGGAGTGGCTGTGGGTCTTGCCTCCCAAGAAGGACAATTCCATCTGTCCGTCCATTACCCTGGGGGGGGAACTACTGACCCCCTCAGAGAGGGTTCGCAACTTGGGTGTCCTCCTCGATCCACAGCTCACATTAGAGAAACATCTTTCAGCTGTGGCAAGGGGGGCGTTCGCCCAGGTTCGCCTGGTGCATCAGTTGCGACCCTATCTGGACCGGGAGTCACTGCTAGTCACTCATGCCCTCATCACCTCGAGGCTCGACTACTGTAACGCTCTTTACATGGGGCTACCTTTGAAAAGTGTTCGGAAACTTCAGATCATGCAGAATGCAGCTGCGAGAGCAATCATGGGCTTCCCTAAATATGCCCATGTCACACCAACACTCCGCAGTCTGCATTGGTTGCCAATCAGTTTCCGGTCACAATTCAAAGTGTTGGTTATGACCTATAAAGCTCTTCATGGCATCGGACCAGGATATCTCCGGGACCGCCTTCTGCCGCATGAATCCCAGCGGCCAGTTAGGTCCCACAGAGTGGGTCTTCTCTGGGTCCTGTCAACTAAACAATGCCACTTGGCGGGACCCAGGGGAAGAGCCTTCTCTGTGGTGGCCCCGGCCCTCTGGAACCAACTCCCCCCAGAGATTAGAATTGCCCCCACCCTCCTTGCCTTTCGTAAGCTACTTAAAACCCACCTCTGCCGCCAGGCATGGGGGAATTAAGACTTCTTCTCCCCCTAGGCCGTTACAACTGTATACGTGGTATGTTTGTATGTATGTTTGGTTTTTATATATTAAGGGGTTTTAATTTGCTTTTAGTATTGGATTTTATTGTATATTGTTCATGATTGTTGTTAGCCGCCCCGGGTTTTTGGAGAGGGGCGGCATATAAATCCAATAAAACTTGAAACTAAACTTTTTTTTTTAATATTTTATTTATTGATTTTTTAACAATTTAAAATCACACAACATAAAACAGTGCATAGTGAAATGTGAATTGTGCCCATCACCCCGACATACACACATTCCCCACCACCAAATTGGGGGTATTTCTTTTTTAATCCACTTAACCCAAGAGCAATATCTCTGTCTACATATTATAGAGTGATTCTAGTTTATTTCTTGTAGCTTGGTCTCGGATTCTGCTCGTCATATATCGTCTTACCTTGTCCCACCGTCCCATCAGCTGTCCCAAATCAGTTTCATTATCCAAATTTATCCTTTTTTCCATAATTTCAAATTGAATATGATCCACCATGTACCTATACCAATTTTGCATTGTCCATTTTGTTGCATCCTTCCAACCCAAAACTATTACTGCCTGAGCACTTTCTATTGCTGCTTTTTTTATTTCTCTAAACTTGAAACTTCTGCAATATCCAGTTTTGTTGCAAAAGTGAAATTGTGTGTGTGGGGGGGAATCATTTGGTTGATAGGCTCACACCCATCATTGAACTATTATATGAGGTCAATGTATTTTAGATAGCAGATCATATCACAAAGGTAGCCTGTTGCAAGCAATGTACAATCACTGCCTCTGAATGGGGGAAAACTTCCCCGTATTTCTTTCATAAAATGAGGCTCTGCAATACTGTAATTTATTTTTTTTTTGCCCAGCAAGCTGTGGAGATAATATCCTAAGGGTCCTTTTTAAGGGTTTTGAATAAATGCTGGAGTTAAGTACTCCTTTCTCAGACACACTATAATTTGCACAGATGGGTCTAAAAATACAGTGGATCGACCATCCGTTGCGTAAATGTCACATAGCAATTAGTTTGGATTAGTGGCAGTGTTGCAGGTCTGTCCTATCAAGATAACCTCAAATGAGGACCCGGATTGTGGGGGCAATACGCTGGCTCTGTTAAAAAATGTTATTGCTAACATGATGTAAGCCGCCCTGAGTCTAAGAAGAAGGGCGGCATTAAAAACAATTGAATAAAAAAATAAATAACCCTTGAAAGGAATGGGTGTTGTTATGGTTTTATTTATATACAAAGACATATACATATACGCACACATAAGTATATGTCACTTTTTTTTTTTTGCTGAATTTGAAAATTAAGGGAGACTAGGATGATCTATCCTATTTTGGCCTTATTTTGGCTAGGCCGTGCCCTCACTTGAACCTGCAACCTTTGCCTTGTAAGGCAGAGAATTAACCTCTAAGTTACAGTATCCAATCCCTTCAGCTCTGCACCAGGGAAGGGTTACATATTTTTGTGTCGAATCTATATACAGTGTTCCCTCGATTTTCGCGGGGGATGCGTTCCGAGACCGCCCGCGAAATGCAAATTTCTGCGAAGTAGAGATGCGGAAGTAAATACACAATTTTTGGCTATGGACAGTATCACAAGCCATCCCTTTACACTTTAAACCCCTAAATTACCATTTCCCATTCCCTTAACAACCATTTACTCATCATTATTACTGGTACTCACCGTTGAATAAGACACTTAGTGATCCTGATATTTATAAACATAATTATTTATTAACAATAATAATTATTATTTTGTTATTTATTTGCAAAAATTATTAGTTTGGCAATGACATATGATGTCATTGGGGAGGAAAAACCATGGTATAGAAAAAAACCCGCAAAGTATTTTTTAATTAATATTTTTTGAAAAACTGGTATAGGCTATTCGCAAAGTTCGAACCTGCGAAAATCGAGGGAACACTGTACTGTATATATATATAGAGAGAAATAAATCTGTACTAGTCTCACTTTTTATTATCAGAAAAAATGTTACACATACACATACGCACACAATTTGTTTTACAAATCTGTGGCTTCAAATATCTGATATTTCTGAATGCAAATAAATGACATTTTCATTTGGGGGGGAGGGTGCATGTGGAAGAATTGTTTAGCATTGCTAAAACAAAACTGTTCAAATTTGATAGCTTTTAGAAATCCTGCACCCAAGCACATTTTTAAAAAGTGTTTACAGAAGTCCCATTTACAAAAAACAAATATATTTGCATAATAAAAAAGTAAGAAAAATAAAAACAAGTTAGAAATTTTTAAAAGTACAAAATCTGCACTAGTCTCCCTTCCTTTTCATTATCAGCAAAAATGTTACACACATACACAGAAAATTTGTTTTACAAATTTGTGGCTTTTGAACTGTTAGGGCTGGCAGTCTAACATACCAGTTATCGGTCAAACATCTGATACTTCTGAATGCAAATAAATGACATTGTGTGTTGTGTAATAACAAGGCAAATAATGCAATGCAAATGCATTAATAAATGACAGAATAGAAAGGTCAGAGAAGAATTGTTACTTGGAGGTCTTATAGTCCAGGGACAGGCAAAATTGGCTCTTTTATGACTTGTGGACTTCAATTCCCAGAATTCCTACGGCAATCATGCTAGCTCAGGAATTCTGGGAGTTGAAGTCCACATGTCATAGAAGAGACCACTTTGCCTGCCCTTATTCTAGTCCAACCCATTTATTTTTGTAATTTTTCTTCCATTATTTAACGCCTCCAAAAGTCCTTTGAGATAGGTGGGCAAGCCCTAAACAAATTTAAAAATAATATTAGGAAGGCTTGGTTTTCTCTTCTCTGCGTCAGTTAAAATGGATTTTTTTTCAATCTCCTCACAACCGAGAAAATCGGCTTCGACTTTTCCCCTCCAATGGCGCCCAAATCCAACACGAGTGTTACCCGCCATTTCGAAGCTCCGCCCCGTTTCGCCCGTCACGCCTTGGAAGCCCCGCCCACCCAAGCTGTCCTGGCGACGCTCGGCGGCGTCGCCGTCTCCTCTATAAGCCCCGCCCCGTCTGGCGGCCGCTGCCAGAGGCGCGCGGGGAGGGGGGGGGGCGTGCGCGAGCGAGCTTGAGACCCCCGCACGTTTTCGCTTCCGGGTGACGCGGCCGCGGCTGTGCCCGCTGTGGGTTTTGCTTCCGGCGCCGTCCCGAGTCGGGGCCCGGCGGCGGCGGGGAGGGGCCGCCCCTGCGCAGCGGCTATACCTGAGGACGGCGGTGAGGGACGAAGGGGGCGGCGGCGGCGGCGGCGGCGGCGGGCCCGCTCAGGCCAGGCCGGGCGGCGGCGCGAAGGGTCGGAGGCCGCGCCACAAGCCATGGAGCCGCGGCTGTGAGGAGCCCCCCGGCCCGGGCCCCGCCTGTGGGAAACCGGGCCGTGGCCGGAGCCGAAGGACATGGACAAATTGACCATCATCTCAGGATGCCTCTTTCTGGCCGCCGATATCTTCGCCATCGCCAGCCTGGCCAACCCCGACTGGATCAACACCGGCGAGTCCGCGGGTGGGTCGGCGGGGAACGGGAGGTCGCGGTGGGGTAAGGACGGAGGGGGCGGAGGGACCGGGACGGGACGGCCGAGGGGCTCCTCTGACCCCGCAGCCTCCCCTGGCTGTGCCGCAGCTTCTACCTCCTCCCCATGGATGGGGGGACACGAACCCCAAATCCCGAGCTGCGGGGGGGAAGGGGGCTGTTGCAGGAAGGGGAAATGTATGTGTGCTTGTGGGGGTCGAGGCATGGGGGAGCCTCCCCACTTCTAAAGATTTTGGCTGCTGGGAAAATTGGTTGGGCGGTGGTGGTGGTGGGGCCAGCCACTGGATGGACCTGAAGGTTTGAAGGGCTTTGGGGATGTGGGGGGCAAAGGTGGAATTTTAGGGGGCAGAGAGAAATAGAATAAGAATTCGCTATTGGCCAAGTGTGATTGGACACACAAGGAATTTGTCTTGGTGCATATGGTCTCAGTGTACATAAAAGAAAAGAGACATTTGTCAAGAATCATGTGGCACAACACTTAATGATTGTCACAGGGGGTCAAATAAGCAGTGAAGAAACAATCAGTATTAATAAAAATCTTAGGATATAAGCAACAAGTTACTGTCATACAGTCCTAAGTGGAAGGAAATGGGTGATAGGAATGATGGTAGACAGAGAGAGAGAGAGAGAGAAAAGCCATGGAGGAGGGGAAGGTGGAAGGGAGAGTCCAGCCCTGCAAGGGTTGTGGTTGTTGTTATTATCATAATCATCATCATTATTATTTATTAGATTTGTATGCTGCCCCTCTCCAAAGTATTATTATTATTATTATTATTATCATCATTATTATTAATATATTATTGTTATTGTTATTATTATTATCACAAAAAACAGTAATACACAGCAAATGAAATTGATGCTGGATTTCGTATCACAAGATCGCAAGTTGAACACTTCCCAAGCATCCAGGACTGTGTGATATATTTTCTTACTGTGCGCGCAGATCCAGGCACCGTGGCCTTTTGCAACTGACAGATTGTGATTTTGTCAATGTTTATTGTTTTCAAATGCTGGCTGAGGACTTTTGGCACAGCACCCAGTGTGCTGATGACTACTGGGACCTCCTTTACTGGTTTATGGCAGAGTTGTCATAGTTTGATTTTAAGATCCTGATATCAGCTAAGTTTTTTCTTGTTGTTTCTCATCAATTCAACTGTCCCCTGGTATGGCGACATCAGTGATCCACACTCTTTTCTTTTCCACAATTGTGAGGTCTGGTATATTGTCATTTTGAATTTGAAAGTCCCCAAGTATTTTGGCATGTTTGTTTTCAACTACTTTCTCGGGTTTATGGTCCCACCATTTCTTTACCATTGGTAGGTGGTAGTTGTGACACAGGTTCCAATGGAGCATCTGGGCCACGTAGTTGTGCCTCTGTTTATAGTCCGTCTGTGTGGTTTTCTTGCAGCCGCTGAGGACATGATCAATTGTTTCATCAGTTTCCTTGCAAAGTCTGCATTTTGGGTCATCAGCTGATTTTTCGATCCTGGCCTTGATTGTATTTGTTGTGATTGCTTGCTCCTGGGATGCAAGAATCAAACCGTCTGTGTCCTATTATTATTATTACTACTACTACTATTACTATTGTTACTGTTGTTATTATTATTATTTAGATTTCTATGCTGCCCTTCTCTGCAGACTTAGGATTGTTTCCCTCGCAGAATGGGTTGCCTAGTTGCTGCATGAGTTGAACCCCAATTGTTCTTGCACATATTGACTATGTTGGGGAGAGAGGACAGAAGGAAGCTGAAGATTAACCTGGATAAATAAAAAGTTGTGGAAGGGAAGCCAGGAGAATCGAAGGTGGGGGAGCAATCATTGTTAAATGCCTCCTCTTGGTTCAGTGTACGGCAGTGTTTCCCAACCTTGGCAGCTTGAAGATATTTGGACTTCAACTCCCAGAATTCCCCAGCCAGCGTATGCAGGCTGGGGAATTCTGGGAGTTGAAGTCCAAATATCTTCAAGTTGCCAAGGTTGGGAAACACTGGCATACGGGATGCTTGGTGCTCAACTGGATTGTTGCCTTTTGTTTGTGATGGTTGAATTTCGCCTTGGTTGAGTTTCGCCTTGGTTGAGTTTCGCCTTGGCTTCTGTAACAAAAAGAGTGTTTGGCTGTCTAAATCTGCCTTAAAATAATAATAATAATAATAATAATAATAATAATAATAATAATAATAATAATTTATTAGATTTGTATGCCGCCCCTCTCCAAAGACTCCTCTTAACAATGGTGTGGGCCATGGGTGGCCAACTACTGCAACTTTTAAGACCTGTGCATTTCAACTTTTCAGAATTCCCTGACCAGCTATATACTATTCCGTCTGGAGGTATTCTGGGAGTTGAAGTCTACGGGTCTTAAAGTTGCCATGTTTGGACACCCCATGTAGCTTTTGTGGTTGATATCTGTTGAGCTTCAGGGAATAGGGATAGGAATGGATACACAAGGAATTTGTCTTGGTGCACATGCTCTCAGTGTACATAAAAGAAAAGATACGTTCGTCAAGAATTTTAACTTAATGATAGTCATGGGGCACAAATAAGCAATCAAAATGCATTAGGAGGAACCAGTCAATATAAATTGTAAGGATACAAGCAACCAAAGCTACAGTCATACAGTCATTTGTGGGAGGAGATGAGTGATGGGAACAATGGGAAGATTAATAGTAATGCAGCCTTGGTAAATAGTGGTGAGGGAATTATTTGTTTAGCAGAATGATGGCATTCAGGAAAAAACTGTTCTTGTGTCTAGTTGGTCTGGTGTGCAGTGCTCTGTAGCGTTATTTTGAGGGTAGGAGTTGGAGTAGTTTATGTCTGGAATAAAACTTTATTTGCAGCAGCATGAAGCCCAAAACACCAGCCTGAAGATCTTGTCGAAATGTTGCAAAGACACTCGATCTTACATAGGAAAAGACCCAAGCAAACGAAATCTTTACACACACACACACACATACATACATACATACATACATACATACATACATACATACATACACATTGCCCTACATGGCAATGGACCAGATTACCTCTGGAACCACCTGCTACCGCACGAATCCCAGCGACCGATTAGGTCCCACAGAGTTGGCCTTCTCCGGGTCCCGTCGACTAAACAATGTCGTTTGGCGGGCCCCAGGGGAAGAGCCTTCTCTGTGGCGGCCCCGGCCCTCTGGAACCAACTCCCCCCATTGATTAGAACTGCCCCCACCCTCCCTGTCTTTCGTAAACTACTCAAGACTCATTTATACCACCAGGCATGGGGGAGTTGAGATAGCTCTTCCCCCTAGGCCATTACAAGTTATGCATGGTATGTTTGTGTGTATGTTTGGTTTTATAATAGGTGTTTTTAGTTGTTTTTATTATTGGATAGTACATGTTGTGTTTATTATTGTTGTTAGCCGCCCCGAGTCTGCGGAGAGGGGTGGCATACAAATCCAATAAATAATAATAATAATAATAATAATAATAATAATAATAATTATTATTATTATTATTATTGTACATACATGTAAGTTTTGATGTGTTCAGGTCTTTTCCTGTGTAAGATCAAGAGTGTCTTAATAATCCAGCTAAGCTTGTGGCTGCCAATAAGAAGGCTGTATGACCTTTGGGGCGCATGGATCGTGTTTATAAATACTGTATCTAACTTTAAAAGAAACAAGGGAAGACGTTTGTGAGCTTGGTTCAGCTCAGGTGAAAAGAACAAGTTGTGCTCAGTCAGCAAAGTACATTCCAGTTAGTTGTTTAGGAAGGGGGAAAAAACAGCCAAGTGGGGAAAAATGACTTGGAATTAACATCTCTAAATGTAAGAGCGATCAATCTTTTCTGTTCTTTATTCCTCATTTTGCAGCTTTCCAAAGCCCCTATTTTGGCTGGGGTTGAGTTTGTTGGGGGGGGGGCGGAGGAGACCCAGCAGATGAAGTTTTCTTGCTGTTTCTGTAGTACAGACCAAAAGAAAATGCAGAGGTTGGGGAGTAAATTTGGGCCAGAGATCAAATTTAATTGAATTGTTCTATATCAGTCTTTCTCCAACTTGGCAACTTTTAAGATGTGTGGACCAGCTCTCAGAGTTCCCGAGGCAGCCATACTGCCAGCTTTAGAGAAACACTGCTATGTGTATTGTTGTGGTTAGCTCTGGCCCAGCTCCTGCCCCAAGGACTGTGGATGTGGGGGAGATATCCACATGCTGCAGGCCTGTTTTGCCCCCGGTGGAATCTGCTGATGAAGGCTCCTCTGACCAAGAAGACATGAGTGACAGGGAGGAGGAGAGTGGTGCAGACAGCTCAGAAGGAGATCAATTATCTAGCTCCTCCTTGGATTCGGAACAAGAGTTAATGATACAGCCACGCATGCGGAGAGTGATGCATAGGCAGCAACAACTGAGAGATTATTATCAAAGAAAATGAGGCCACCTGTGGTTGGGTGGGGCTATGGTCATTAGTGAGGCTGCTATAAATAGCAGCCTGTGGGTTTGGCCATTGTGGAGGATTATCTGATGGTTGTGTTTCATGACTGCGTTACTGACTTTGACTTTTTGTGTGCTGATTTTTCCCTGCTTTGAAACTAAACCAGGGCAAAGTGTGTTTCACTTTGTGAATGAAGGACTTTGAATTGCCTCACAACTGCAAGCTAAGTATCACATGACTGATAAGGGACTTGTATAAATTACCAGTTTGTTTGGAGACTAGTGCTCTTTGCTATACCAAAAGAGGGCTTAGATTAAGTGAATTTTCATTCTAAAGAACATTGTTTTGAATTTTCAAACGTGTGTGTGTGTCTGAAATTTGTACCTGTGAATTTTTGGGAGGATTCTACCAGAGAGCCCGACAGAACAGTGTAAGTGTGTGTGTGTGTATTTATTATTTGGATTTCTATACCATACATATATAGATACATGCATGCATACATACATACATACATACATACATACATACATATGTATATGCTTATTCTCTTTATTGTACTGAGACTTTTTATGTCTGATGGGAGATGCTGTTTAGGGAAATTGATTTATATTCCTGTGCAATACAATTCAAGCAGCAGCGCCGTTTGTTTCGCAAATGTGATAATAGCCGCTGAGAGAAGAGACTTGGATGCCTGCAGGACTTCGATTGGTGGGTGTGTTTATAGCAAATATAAATGGGTGTGTGTGTAATGAGTTTCCTTGAAATAAAGATTTAATTTCCAGTGCCAGTGGGAACATCAACCAGCATAGACTTCATTAATGCAGTAGAGTTCCCCTGAGTTGACATGCAATGGAGCAGGGGTGTCAAACTTAATTTCATTGAGAGCCGCATCAGGGTTTGATTGACCAGGGAGGGGGGCTGGAGCGGGTGTGGCCAGCTCACCATCACTCCTGTCAGGGGCGCCTATGGTGGTCCATGCACTGTGCCAGTGAAAATAGGCTCCCGAGCTCTGTTTTTACTGGCAGAGACACCGTGGATTATTATTATTATTATTATTATTATTATTATTATTATTATTATTATTATTATTAATTGGATTTGTATGCCGCCCCTCTCCGCAGACTCGGGGTGGCTAACAACAATGATAAAAAACAGCATGTGAGCAAAGTGTGTTTCCCTTTGTGAAAGAAGAAGGACTGTTAACTGCCTCACAGCTGCAAGCTAAGTATCACAGAACTGATAAGGGACTTGTACCAATTACCAGTTTCTTTGGAGACCAGTGCTCTTTGCTGTACCAAAAGAGGGCTTGGTTTAAGTGAATTTTCATTATAAAGAACATTGTTTTGAATTTTCAAACGTGTGTGTGTGTGTCTGAAATTTGTACCTGTGAATTTTGGGGAGGATTCTACCAGAGAGCCCGACAGAACACCTGTCTATATTTGACTTTCTTCTCGTTCCTCCTCAAATCCTTCCACTCCGGGTGGGTGGGCTTGCACAGCAGGTTCTCGTGTTTTCTTGTGCTGATTTCTTCGCGTTGACTTCTTCATGGCAAGCTGCAAAAATTTTCAACAGTGGAACAAGTTTCCCCGTGGCCCCACTTGCATTCCTTGAGGGCAAGACTCGAGCTTTTAATTAACTAGCGCTGTGTTGATTAGGATGTAATTCTTAGTTTCTTAGCGGCAGTAGAAATGAAGGAAAATTAACTCTGGCGATTAAAAAATAATAATGTGGATGCCATACAATTAAGTCAGCGATATCAATCCGTAACTTCTGTACCTTGGGCAATAGAGTTGGTCTTAACCTTTCTATAAGGCACCGTAACACTTTTCAGTTTTTATTAAATAAATTATCTCTCTCATTGGTTCAGGGACTAAATGTGTTTTTTGCCCAACAGCAGCGTTTGTTATATCTTATTCATTTAGAATTGAATGAGTTGGAAGGGACCTTGGAAGGTTTCTAGTCCAGCCCTCTGCTGTAGCAGGAGAACCTCCTGTCTGTCTGTCTGTCTGTCTGTCTGTCTGTCTGTCTGTCTGTCTGTCTATCTGTCAGTCATCTATCTATCTATCTATCTATCTATCTATCTATCTATCTATCTATCTATCTATCTATCTAATCTATCTTATTCAACTTCTATACCATCCAATCCCAAAGAATTCAGGGCAGCTTGCAATAACTTTTTTTTTTAGTATGATTGTTGAATGAATGGTTAATGGAAGTTTTTTAAATTAGAATTTGTAGGTTTGTTTTAATTGGTTTGCTTATCATTGTTTCTTGTATATGCTGTGAGCTGCCCCGAGTCCTCAGAGAGAGGTGGCAATACAAATCCAAATAAATAAATGAATGAATGAATGAATGAATGAATGAATGAATGAATGAATAAATAAATAAATAAATAAATAAATAAATAAATAAAAGAAAATAAAAAATACAAATATAATAAAAAATGAGTCAAATATAAAAGTCTAAAACTATAAAACCCCAATAAAACCCCCCCACAGTTCAACTATCCAATTAACATACATACATGCCATTCAACACAATTTGGTCATGACGGATGACAATTCGTGGCTCTCAGGCCTGCCAGCAAAGCCAGGTCTTCGCAGTCTTGTAAAAGGCCAATAGGGTAATAGCAGTATGGACGTTGCGCGCGCGGGGGGGGGGGTGTTCCACAGAGTTGGGGTGGCAACAGAGAAGGCCCTCCCCTGTGGTCCCACCAACCTGCATTGCTTAGTTGATGAGATTTCAAATAAGATTTTTCTCATACTTCAGCGATTGAGCAAGAAGAATTGAACCCAAGAGCATTTATTACACTTACTGATACATTAAACAGAGAAACCTGTGTATAATTAGCAATCAGTTACTGTTGGGATCAGGGCATCGCTGGGGATCTAAAGGTCCAGGATAGATCATCTTGAAGAAAGTCTTAACTGTTTGAATGCTAATAAAAGAGCGGTAGATCAGAATGGAATGGCTTGATTGACGTAATGTATTCAATGTGTTTGATTTATTATGCATGCATAAATTATAACGGGGAGGATTTATCTCTGATTTTGTAGGCAGAGTCAAAAGAGGGACCAGCCTAGAATCCTCACCTAGCCACAAACAAACTAAGTCCATCTTCAATTCCGTTGACCCTTATCTAACTCCAAGCATATGCTACCCATTAGCTGAGATGATTCCTGTCCATAGGCAATTATTAGCCAAAAATTAGTATAATTAGACCTGATCTTTCATGCCTGAGCGATATTGATAATAACCTGAGTCAAAAATAGAAGACCTCTGTTCTCTGGCCAAAATCCATGAAAATGGGCATCTTTCGTGTTGCGGAGCGCAGAACTGCCGAAGAAAAACCTTTCCTCTTCTGTGGAACTTCCCAACTTCACCGGGATACGTCAACCGGGAATGCCAACATCTGACATCTCCGAAAGGACAGGTGAGCTCTTTTGATGGCACCCTGTTTGTTACCCCTGGGTCATGATTTCTTAGGTACAGTGATACCTCATCTTACAAACGCCTCATCATACAAACTTTTCGAGATACAAACCCGGCGTTTAAGATTTTTTTGCCTCTTCTTACAAACTATTTTCACCTTACAAACCCACCGCCAACGCTGGGATGCCCCGCCTCCGGACTTCCGTTGCCAGCGAAGCCCCCGTTTTTGCACTGCTGGGATTCCCCCGAGGCTCCCCTCCATGGGAAACCCCACCACCGGACTTCTGTGTTTTTGTGATGCTGCAGGGGAATCCCAGCAGCGCAAAAACAGGCACTTCGCTGGCAACGGAAGTCCAGAGATGGGGTTTCCCAGTGAGGGGAGCCTCAGTGAAATCGCAGCATCTCAAAAGCACAGAGGTCTGGAGGTGGGGTTTCTAGGACTTTGGTGTTTTTGCGATGCTGCAATTTCACTGATGCTCCTTTCGCTGGGAAACCCCACCTCCGGACTTCCATTGCCAGTGAAGCCCTTGTTTTTGCGATGCTGGGATTATCCTGCTGGGATTCCCCTGCAGCATCGCAAAAACACAGAAGTCTGGAGGTGGGATTTCCTATGGAGGGGAGCCTCAGGGAAATCTCAGCAGTGCAAAAACGGGTGCTTCGGCTGGCAAAAGGGGTGAATTTTGGGCTTGCACGCATGAATCGCTTTTCCATTGATTCCTATGGGAAACATTGTTTCGTCTTACAAACTTTTCACCTTAAGAACCTCGTCCCGGAACCAGTTAAGTTTGTAAGACAAGGTATCACTGTATTTCAGTTCCGGTTGCTGCTAATTTGAGAATTAATATCCGTGTGATTGGCTGCCTCCCATTGAGGTTGACCATAACCTCTATAGATAAATATCTGATATCTGGAGGGCATCCAGGTGTTTTCTTCCCCAGACCATACCTTATTTTAATTTCACATCTGGCAACAGTCCCATTTATGTAATTTCCAAGCCCTGTTATCATAACAATCAAATAACGGATTATCCCTGGTGATTGTTTAACAGCTTCCACCGTGCCCCATGCAGACACTCGTCTAAAAGGAAAGCAGTTTTGTACTAATGTCACAATGCGTACATTTTCAATGCAATTCATTCATTTGTGCGTGCCCCCCGCTGGCATCTGAGAAAACAATTTTTCCTAAAAGTTTTGCTTTGATTTTTCTCACGCTCACTCTCTCTCTCTCTCTCTCCAGGTGGTCTTCGGCTCTCAGACATGAAGATGAAAATTCACAGATAAATTAACATCTTGCAACCAGGGAACTGGCAGCATCCATTTCCGCATTACTAAACAGAGAAGCTGTGACGAGCAAGTTTAGAAGATGGGAAGGAAGAAAAGGCTCTCTGGACCAGAAGGGGAAAAACAATTAGCCCAATGATGCAAACACCATTCCCCTTCCAGCACTGATGAGGTTACCTAGTTGGGTAGTGAAACATCTCCAAGAAAACAACCAAGCTCAGAGAACATCAAGGACCCCTCCTCAGGGTCTCTCTCCTAGAACTGATTCAGCAGGCTTGGGGGGCATTTATTTATTTATTTATTCATTCATTCATTCATTCATTCGTGTATTTATTCATTCGTTCATTCATTCTATTTAGATTAGATTAGATTTATTGGATTTATATGCCGCCCCTCTCCGCAAACTCGGGACGGCTCACAACAAGGTAAAAACAACACATAATAACAAATCCAATACCCACCAATCCAATTACAATTTTAAACTAAAAAATTTTAAACTAAAAAATTAATAAAAAACAACCCCGGAATATTAAAAAACACGCATACAATCAATCTAAGTACAATTTATTTATTTATTATTGATTTGATTTGATTTGATTTGTGTGCCGCCCCTCTCCGTAGACTCGGGGCGGCTCACAACACAAAACAGTTCATAACAAATCTAATAATTTACAATTAAAAAACCCCATTATTAAGCAGACATACGTACAAACATACCATACATAAATTGTATAGGCCCGGGGGAGATATCTCAATTCCCCCATGCCTGACAACAAAGGTGGGTTTTGAGGAGTTTACGAAAGGCAAGGAGGGTAGGGGCAGTTCTAATCTCTGGGGGGAGCTGGTTCCAGAGAGCCGGGGCCGCCACAGAGAAGGCTCTTCCCCTGGGGCCCGCCAAACGACATTGTTTAGTTAACGGGACCCGGAGAAGGCCCACTCTGTGGGACCTAATCGGTCGCTGGGATTCGTGCAGCAGAAGGTGGTCTCGGAGATATTTTGGTGTGATGCCATGAAGGGCTTTATAGGTCATAACCAGCACTTTGAATTGTGACCGGAAACTGATCGGCAACCAATGCAGACTGCAGAGTGTTGGTGAGACATGGGCATACGTTGGGAAGCCCATGACTGCTCTCGCAGCTGCATTCTGCATGACCTGAAGTTTCCGAACACTTTTCAGAGGTAGCCCCATGTAGAGAGCATTACAGTAGTCGAACCTCGAGGTGATGAGGGCATGAGTGACTGTGAGCAGTGAGTCCCGGTCCAAATAGGGCCGCAACTGGTGCACCACGCGAACCTGGGCAAACGTCCCCCTCGCCACAGCTGAAAGATGTTTCTCTAATGTGAGCTGTGGATTTGTCTGTTCAGAGGTGTTCAACGACCATAATCTCACTTGGTTCTCTGAAATAGGTTAAGTGAGATTTCCGACATTTTATGACTTTCCTTGCCACACTTGTGAAGCGAATCCCTGTGGTTGTTAAATTAGTAAAATTGGTTGTTGAGTGCATCTAGGCTTCTCCAAGGACTTTGCTTGTCAGAAAGTCACAAAAGGGGATCGCCTGACCCCGGGACACTGCAACAATCGTCACAAAGGTGAAAAGTTCTCAGAAGTCACTGTTTTCAGTGCTACTGCAACTTTGAAGGGTCACTAAAACAAACAGTTGTTAAGTTGCGGATATCTTTTATATTTCTCCTCGTCCGAATAAAATCGACTTACATTCATTGACTGACCATTTGAAGTTGCAACATAAAGAAAGTCACTTATGACCGCTTTTCACACTTACAACTACAGTGGTAGCTCTACTAACGAACTTAATTCGTTCCGTGACCAGGTTCTTAAGTAGAAAAGTTTGTAAGAAGAAGCAATTTTTCCCATAGGAATCCATGTAAAAGCAAATAATGTGTGCAACTGGGGAAACAACAGGGAGGGTGGAGGCCCTGTTTCCTTGCAGGACATTCCTAGAGAGGCCTCACGGAGGCGTCTCCCTGCCTTTTCTGGCCCTGCTCCCTCCTAGGAGATTCCTAGAGAGGCCCCACAGTAGCTTCTCCCCACTTTTTCCGTGCCTGTCTCTCCTAGGAGATTCCTAAAGACAGGGGTCGACAAAGTTGTTCAGAATCTAGGAGCCAGCCAAAAAATTTAGGAGCCAGAATTTTTTTTAAGCAAACTTGGTTTTTAATTTAACAAAAAAAACATTACAAACGTTATAAACAACATTTTACTTTTAAAGATAATAAATATTATATTTTGATATTTTAGATTTTAGGCAACATTCTAGTGTTTTTCACTTTGCGTTTTGTGGCCATGAACATGCCTTGTGATTTTAGAGCTGAAGTACCAGTGGTCCACAGCCTTGGCAGGATCAAACGCCTTCACAGATGGCCCATTCATGGTGATCATAAACAAGTCACTTAAACTTTCTTCTTGCATCCTTGATCTGAATTTATTTTTGACCATGTTCATCAAACTAAATCCTCTTTCACAACATGAGGTTGAGACAGGGAGCACCGCTACAATCGACAACAGGTTTCCCAGAACTGGAAATCTCTCGGTGTTGGAGAGTGCCAAATCCAGAAGCTCACACAGTTTCTTTCCTTTTCCAAGGACCTTAAACTCATACCACTCATTGAGGAGTGAGTGAATGCATTGGTCATCACTTTCAGGTGGAGATAGCTGTTTACGAAAATGATGAGCCAATGCAGTAATCTCAACCACACCGTAGTCCGGTGTGGTTGAGATTACTGGCCCGAAGGGAAGGAGCGGTTCGGGTTCCCCGCGCGGCGGAAGGAGAGGCGCCAGAAGACTGACGGGTTTCCCGGCAGGCCAGTCCGGCCGGCCACCCATGCGAGCGCTTTTCGGCGACTGTTCCGGCCCGGGAGGTCCCACAGGACGCACGCCTTCGCCGGGGTTCAGTTGCATCAGGGGGGGAGGCTTGGGCAGCGAGAAGGGCAACGGCTGAGGGGAGGCCGCGGCAGCTGCCGAGTCTCCACCTGACATCGCTTTCACCCCCTCCCCCCCGGCGCAGGCCTGGCTCCGCCGAGCCGGCTCTGCTGTACTCCCGTCGGGATCCGAGGGGAGACCGTTAGTCAGAAACCGAAACAGAGAAGAAGGAAAGGGAGACCGGGCCGGGGACGCGGGGGAGGGGGGGGAGGGGGGAGGAGGGGTTACTGGTCGGAAGTCACCGCGCACGCGGCCGGAGGAGGAATGAACAAAACCTCACGCCGGGAGGGGAGGGGCTTCCGCTTCTCTCCGAAGGCGGGTGAGCGGCCAAGATCGGAGCGTCTGTGTGCGGTGGGGGGGAGTGAAGGGGTTCGAGTAGGAGGCGGAATGGAGGCAAGGGGGGGAGGGAGAGACGCACGCAAGCGCAGGGGACGCTGGGAAAGCAGCTCGCTCCGAGGTTGATGGGCGGAGCTACGGAAGCCAAGATGTACCATTTCTGGGCGTAAACACAAGGCGGGAAAAATATACTGTATACATACAGTACAGCAGGCAACATTTTCTAGGCGCCAGACAACATTTTCTAGGCGCCACTGGCGACCAGGCGCCTGGGTTTGTCGATACCTGCCTAAAGAGGCCCCACAGTGACTTCTCCCTGCCTTTTCCGGCCCTTTTTCCTCGCAGAAGATTCCTAGAGAGGCCCCACGGAGGCTTCTCCCTGCCTTTTCCGGTTCCTGTTCCCTCCTAGGAGATTCCTACAGAGGCCCCACAGAGGTTTCTCCCCACTTTTTCCGGGCCTGTCCCTCCTAGGAGATTCCTACAGAGGCCCCACAGTGGCTTCTCCCTGCCTTTTCCAGCCGTGTTTCCTCGCAGGAGATTCCTACAGAGGCCCAATGGAGACTTCTCCCTGCCTTTTCTGGCCCTATTCCCTCCCAGGAGATTCCTAGAGAGGCCCCACAGAGGCTTCTCCCTGCCTTTTCCGGTTCCTGTTTTGGAGTCTCAGGTTTGTAAGTAGAAAATGGTTCTTGAGAAGGGGCAAAGAAAATCTTGAACAACCAGTTCTTATCTAGAAAAGTTCATAAGTAGAGGCGTTCTTAGGTAGAGGTACCACTGTACTCATAGCATTCCCCCCATGCTCACATGAGCAAAATTGCCATGCTTGGTGGCTGGCATGTAGAAACATAGAAACATAGAAGACTGACGGCAGAAAAAGACCTCATGGTCCATCTAGTCTGCCCTTATACTATTTTCTGTATTTTATCTTAGGATGGATATATGTTTATCCCAGGCATGTTTAAATTCAGTTACTGTGGATTTACCAACCACGTCTGCTGGAAGTTTATTCCAAGGATCTACTAACGTTGCTTTTGATCTTTCCCCCAACTAACTTCAGATTGTGCCCCCTTGTTCTTGTGTTCACTTTCCTATTAAAAACACTTCCCTCCTGGACCTTATTTAACCCTTTGACATATTTAAATGTTTCGATCACGTCCCCCCTTTTCCTTCTGTCCTCCAGACTATACAGATTGAGTTCATGAAGTCTTTCCTGATACGTTTTACGCTTAAGACCTTCCACCATTCTTGTAGCCCGTCTTTGGACCCGTTCAATTTTATCCATATCTTTTTGTAGGTGAGATGTACTTATGATCGATCCCCTTTTGTGACCTTCCCACCAGCAAAGTTCAGGGGTGGGAAGCCAGATTCTCTCCACAGCCATATGATTCACTTAATGACGGCAGTAATTTGCTTAACAACTGGCAAAAAAAAAAGTTGCAAAATGGGACGCAACTCACTAACCCGTGTTTGCTCAGCAATGGAAATATTGGGCTGAGTTGCGGTTGTAAGTTGAGGACTTCTTGCATGTCTTTTCTATCCATACAATTTATGGCAGTGGCCAATACAGGGGTGGCACACCCACCTTTTGCAAACTCCCCCCTCCCCGCGACGTTCTAAGTGTTTTCATAACCCCTCGAAAAGAGCCCTGCTAGCAATTCTTGTTGGTACAAATTTGCCTCCCGTAATTTGTTGTTCTGCTAAAATTAATATGGGGGTGAGGGAGAAATCTCACCAAATGCAGCCAGAAGAAATATTAGCAACAGATGTTTTTTATTATCGTACGAAAGCTTTCGTTTACGAGCAAATTAAGTGGCAGAGAGCTGCAGGAAAGCTGTGTTGAGACCCCAAATTGCATCCAGTAAAATTCCATTATAACTCCCAATCACTTAATAGCTTTCAATCCGTAAGCTGACATTCGCTCCCAAATTAGCTCCATCTTGGCAATTACATGTTTGCGCGCTCGTCGTATTTTTAAATGGTTTAATTTAGCTGTTTTCAGACACAGAGCAACGGGGAGTCGGTGCAAGAAATATGGAAATTTGCATGCCGTTCGGAGCGTGTTTCTAAATTCTGGGGTTTTATTTTTTCCTTTTTTGTCGCCATTCCAGTTAAAATGTCTGCATTTTACACACACAAAAATGGGAGTGTTCTTTTTTAAAAATTTATTTATTTATTCTTTGTCCAATATACAATATATATGGAAGAGAATAGACATTAAGTAATATATATAAAGATAGAAAGTAAAAAAGAAGAGAAGTAGATGGGAGGGAGAGAATATATATGATATAAGAGATAAGGAGAGAATATATGATATATATATATATATATATATATATATAGAGAGAGAGAGAGAGAGAGAGAGAGAGTTAGATAAGGAGAGAATATGTATGATATATAAGATAAGGGAAGACAATTGGACAATTGGAAGACCACCGCACATTCCTTACGCAGGGTCCAAGGTCAATTGAGCAAATGAAGACGCCAGTGAATCCCTGCACCGGATTGGTCCACGTGATTGCACTTGTGGGTATGGCGGTGTGAGCTAACCTTAACTTGGATGGGGAACTGAAGATGATTTAGTATTGGAATGAATTGCCACGAATCCAACATGGCATTTATTTATTTGTTTGTTTGTTTACTTATTTATTTACTTATTTATTTATTTATATTTTGTCCAATACATAATACACATTGAACAGAAAGATATGTAATAATATAAGTAAAGAAAAGAATAGAAGATAAGATATAAAAATATAGGTGAACATATTTGAAAGGAAGAAAAGATAAATGAGATAAGGAGAGACAATTGGACAGGGGACGGAAGGCACACTGGTGCACTTATGCACGCCCCTTACTGGCCTCTTAGGAACCTGGAGAGGTCAATCGTGGATAGTCTAAGGGAAAAATGTTGGGGGTTAGGGGTTGACACTACTGAGTCGGGTAATGAGTTCCACGCTTCGACAACTTGATTGTTATAGTCATATTTTTTACAGTCAAGTTTGGAGCGGTTAATATTAAGTTTGAATCTGTTGAGTGCTCTTGTGTTGTTGCGGTTGAAGCTGAAGTAGTTGTTGACCGGAAGGACGTTGCGGCATATGATCTTGTGGGCAATACTTAAATCGTGTTTTAGGCGCCCCAGTTCTAAGCTTTCTAGACCCAGGATAGTTAGTCTATTTTCTTGCCAGTATTTAAATCTCCCTGCCTTTTCTGGTTACAGTTTCGGAGGCTCGGGTTTGAAAGTAGAAAATGGTTCTTGAGAAGAGGCAAAAAAAAATTTGAACACCTAGTTCTTATCTAGAAAAATTTGTAAGCAGAGGCATTCTTAGGTAGAGGTACCACTGTGGTGTTAAGAAGTCTGTGAGTAATTCTGCTTTGGAAACTTTGTTTTGAAACCTTGCTTATCAGTTCTGCCACTGAATTTTGGCAGCCAAAGGACATTCCTTGTGTTCTAATTTATGTTTTTCAACAAAAATGATTGTACAATAGACTATTTCATTTCAAAACCCTGTGTCTGCGCCTTAATTGGAAGTTAATTGCTCCTCCTTTGCTGTGTTAGACAGAACAATGGCTAAGCACTTTGGCTTGCTGGGTGAAAGTAGTCCTCATTTTGCAATGACAATTGGGCCAGTAAGCAAAGTGGACACTTAAGCTGAAACTGCCACTATCTTTATGATCTCATTTCAGCTTCGCTTTACAGACCTGCAATGGTCATAAAGGTGAGGATTGGCTACTTCTGTTGTGTCATGTTCTCCTTGTATGCTCAATAATAAATAAAATTGAAGACGTCCAAAGACCGGCTACAAAAATGGTGGAAGGTTTTAAGCCTAAAACTTTATCAGGAAAGATTTAATGGACTCAATGTGTATAGTCTGGAGCAGTGATTTCAACCTTTTTTGAGCTGCTGCACATTTTTTACATATACAAAATCATGGGGCACATTGAGCAGGGGGGAGTGGGGGGGGCTAAAAAAGTTTGGACAAAAAAATTATCTCTCTCTCTTCCTCCCTTTCGTTCTATTTCTCTCCCTCTTTCTCTCTTCCTTCCTCTCTCTCTCCATCCCTCTTTTTCTCTCTTCCTTCCGTCCTCTCTTTTTTGCTCTTTCTATCTTTCCCTCCTTCCCTGCCTTTCTTTCTCTCTCTCTCTCTTGCTTTCTTTCTCTCTCTTTTGCTTTCTCTCTCTCTTTCTTTCTTTCTCTCTCTCTCTTGCTTTCTTTCTCTCTCTTGCTGAGCTTCGCGGCACACCTGACCATGTCTCGCGGCACACTAGTGTGCCACGGCACACTGGTTGAAAAACACTGGTCTGGAGGACAGAAGGGAAAGGGGGCACATGATTGAAACATTTAAATACGTTAAGGGTTCAATAAGGTTCAGAAGGGAAGTGTTTTTAATAGGAAAGCGAACCCAAGAACAAGGGGGCACAGTCTGAGGTTAGTTGGGGGAAAGATGAGAAGCAACCTGAGAAAACATTATTTGACTGAAAGAGTAGTAGATCCTTGGAACAAACTTCCAGCAGACGTGGTTGGTAAATCCACAGAAACTGAATTTAAGCATGCCTGGGATAAACATAGATCCATCCTAAGATAAAATACAGGAAATAGAATAAGGGCAGACTAGATGGACCATGAGGCCTTTTTCTGCAGTCCACCGTCTATGTTTCTATGTAAGTCTTCATTTATCTCTCAAAACCCGGAGACATTAACACCTGGCTAGATTTTCCCTTTGCAAAAGAGACATCTGGAAATGCAGGCCGGGAAGGTTCCGTCAGATTTATTCTCGATCTGACTGCTGCTTTTGCACAGACAGAGACCCACCCTTGCTGATGATAACTGAGATTAAAAACTCTCTTCTTTCAGCATAGGTCTGTAGAGCTACGCTGTAATTTTCGGAGCGCGACAAGCCTTCTTGTTTTTCAAACCAAGCTTTGATGTCCGTCCGTCCCCCTCCCGACTCCGACGGACCCAGTATGTCTCTGCATACACGTTTGCGTGAGAATGAGCGAGCCGCTATTTATACGCAGACACCTGTTCTCGGCCAAGCCGGCTGATGGAAGCTCTTGAGAACTTTGGGGTTTCTCTTGCATGGAGGGAGGGAGGGAGGGAGGGAGGAAGGATAAAAAAAAGAAAAGGAAGAAGGGAGGAAAAGAGATTGTGGGGGCAACAATTCAAAGTGTTGGTTATGACCTATAAAGCCCTTCATGGCACCGGACCAGATTATCTCAGGGACCGCCTTCTGCTGCACGAATCCCAGCGACCAGTTAGGTCCCACAGAGTGGCTCTTCTCCGGGTCCTGTCAGCTAAACAATGCCGCTTGGCGGGACCCAGGGGAAGAGCCTTCTCTGTGGCGGCCCCGGCCCTCTGGAACCAACTCCCCCCAGAGATTAGAATTGCCCCCACCCTCCTTGCCTTTCGTAAGTTACTTAAAACCCACCTCTGCCGTCAGGCATGGGGGAACTGAGATACTCTTTCCCCCTAGGCCTTTACAATTTTATGCATGGTATGTCTGAATGTATGTTTGGTTTTTACTTTAATGGGTTTTTAATTGGTTTTACTATTGGCTTATTGTGTATACTGTTCTATTATTGTTGTTAGCCGCCCTGAGTCTCCGGAGAGGGGCGGCATACAAATCCAATAAATCAAATCAAATCAAATATGCTGGCTCTGTTAAAAAGTGCTATTGCTAACATGCTGTTATGCCCCTTGTTAAAAGGGCACGATAAATAAACGTTTATTGTTGTTGTTGTTGTTGTTGAAGTTTTCTCATAGCATAGAAACACTTTCCACATACACAAACACACCCATATTATCAGTGGGCGATACTAAATATAATTCCCTGCACCGCATCCGAACGGCGATGCAGTCATTCCACTTCCTAGCTCTGCTGCCTTCTGATAAAGACCAAAAATATTAGAAATGCTTGCCAAACAGAACAGAGGAGGGTAATTCTAGATGCAGGGGGTCTCCAAGCCCCACAACTTTTAAGACTGGTGGACCTCAACTCCCAGAATTTCCCCAACCTGGCGTGGCATGGCTGGCTGGGGAATTCTGGGAGTTGAAGTCCACCAGTCTTAAAAGTTGCCATGTTTGGTGACTCCTGCTCTAGTCAAAGCTCTCTGGATTTCCTCAACACATCAGTGTGTGTGTGTGTGTACACAAGCGTGTGTCCCACTTATAGGTTTTTGCGATTCCAAGGCAACATTCTAGATGAATCAACCTCACCTACAAAAAGAGATTGATAAAACTGAACGGGTCCAAAGACGGGCTATAAAAATGGTGGAAGGTCTTAAATATAAAACGTATCAGGAAAGACTTCATGAACTCAATCTGTAGAGTCTGGAGGACAGAAGGAAAAGGGGGGACACGATCGAAACATTTAAATATGTGAAAGGGTTCAATAAGGCTCAGGAGGGAAGTGTTTTTAATAGGAAAGTGAACCCAAGAACAAGGGGGCACAATCTGAGGTTAGTTGGGGGAAAGATCAGAAGCAGCGTGAGAAAATATTATTTTACTTGAAACAGTAGCAGATGCTTGGAACAAACTTCCAGCAGACCTGGTTAGTAAATCCACAGGAACTGAATTGAAACATGCCTGGGATTAACAGAGATCCAGCCTAAGATAAAATACAGGAAATACAGTGTTCCCTCGATTTTCGCGGGGGATGCGTTCTGAGACCACCTGCGAAAGTCGAATTTCCGCGAAGTAGAGATGCGGAAGTAAATACGCTATTTTTGGCTATGAACAGTATCACAAGCCTTCCCGTAACACTTTAAACCCCTAAATTGCAATTTCCCATTCCCTTAGAAACCATTTAGATTATTACTCACCATGTTTATTTATTAAAGTTTATTAAAAAAATATTTATTAAAGGCAGACCTAAATTTGGCGATGACACATGACGTCATCGGGCAGGAAAAACCGTGGTACAGTATAGGGAAAAAACCCGCGAAGTATTTTTTAATTAATATTTTTGAAAAACCGTGGTATAGACTTTTTGCGAAGTTCGAACCCGCGAAAATTGAGGGAACACTGTAATATAAAGGCAGATTAGATGGACCAGGAGGTCTTTTTCTGCTGTCAATCTTCTAGGTTTCTAGATGTCTGCAGGCCCATTGTTACTCGCTACTCTCTCTTCAGTGCCGTAAAACACATGTTCAAAATGATTTTGGCCATGCGGGCAACGGAGCTGGCATTTAATTAAACTTTCTGCGCTGGGTGAAAAACACCCTCCAGCTTGAACCAGATCCTCTGTTGTGGTAGGTCAGGGCTGGACAAAGTCTCCATTGTGTTTTCCCAGGGAGCTTACACAAAAGTTCCTTTCAGTAGCTGCCGGTCTTGTTTGCTCTGAAGATGCACCCTTGGTGTAAATAAAAACCCCAAAACCAAATAAGACGTCATACCATCCAGACAGCTTTGGGTTCCCTTGTATTAAAAGCAGCGTGGAGAGGAATCTTATTTTAAAACCTCACTTGTTAAAAAATCTGAATCGGGCTTTTAAAATGTTAATGGGTATGTGTTTTTTATCTCTCTGTGTTCAATTCCATTGAATTTAACTTTTAATGTGCTTCCTTAAATGTGTATATTAACTTGGAACCTAATTGCTAATTGTATTCTGTTTGGTAGGTTAATTTGAGACAAGAGGCTAGGGAAGTGAATTCTCTCTGAAAAAGTATAGTTTTTGTTCGCTTTTGATCAACAGTAGGGTTCTTTTTTTAAAAGAAAAGAATGTGCATCTCTATTACCATGTTTTCCCCAAAATAAGGATGCTTGGCTGCATAGCTAGAGGTATTACAAGCAGGAAGAGGGAGATTGTGATCCACTTATATAGAGCGCTGGTGAGACCACATTTGGAGTACTGTGTTCAGTTCTGGAGACCTCACCTACAAAAAGATATTGACAAAACTGAACGGGTCCAAAGAAGGGCTACAAGAATGGTGGAAGGTCTTAAGCATAAAACGTATCAGGAAAGACTTCACGAACTCAATCTGTATAATCTGGAGGACAGAAAGGAAAGAGGGGACATGATCGAAACATTTAAATATGTCAAAGGGTTAAATAAGGTCCAGGAGAGAAGTGTTTTTAATAGGAAAGTGAACACAAGAACAAGGGGACACAATCTGAAGTTAGTCGGGGGAAAGATCAAAAGCAACGTGAGAAAATATTATTTCACTGAAAGAGTAGTAGATCCTTGGAACAAACTTCCAGCAGACGTGGTTGATAAATCCACAGTAACTGAATTTAAACATGCCTGGGATAAACATATATCCATTGTAAGATAAAATACAGGAAATAGTATAAGGGCAGACTAGATGGACCATGAGGTCTTTTTCTGCCATCAGTCTTCTATGTTTCTATGTTTCTATAAGACCCTGTCTTATATTTTTGAACCCCGGAATAAGTGCTTGGCCTTATTTTTGGGGAGGTCTTATTATTTTTGGGGTACATGGAGATCCTCTTGCCATCTTACCTGATTTTCGGCTCTGTCTCTCTAACCCAAACCTCAGGAAATGGCAGGGACCGGCTGCGCGTGTGGTTAAATATTTTTGGGGAGGGCTTATTTTAGGGGAAGGGTTTATTTTCGGAGGAGGGCTTATTTTCAGGGGATGTCTTTTTTTCGGGGAAGCACAGTAATAGAGGTGTGTTTGTGTACGCGTGGAGAGGGAGACACACACACAGAGAAAGAAAATGTACCTCTTTTTAATCTCGTCTTTGCTGTAATATTTCATAATATTAGCTTGTATTTATTTGTGCTGTGTTGTTTAGATTGTTATGGCTACTTTGTTTTATAGTGTTGTGTTGACATCTATCGCTGTCTAGGAACAAAATAAATATTTATGGTTCTTCCTTGTTTGCTTCTTCTGTTTCAAGAAAAGCGTGTGCTTTTTAGCAATGACACAATTGTCATTCGTTCATAATTCAACTTCAGTTTCCACCTTATGTTGTTCTCTTTTAACTGTGCATGGCTGGCCGTGGAATTCTGGGAGTTGCAGTCCACAGGTGCTAAAGCGGCTGAGGTTGGCATCCCTGGGCTGAAGGTTATTGGTGGACTAGTAGTTGCAAACTAGACTGAGATGCAATGGGGGAAAAGTCCTGAAAGCTTTTGATTCTCTCCTTCGGTATATTAGTGCCAAAGGAACCCTATGACCCCTCCGAAGATGAGCTCAGTTGGTAGGTCTCCAAGGTGAAGGAGGTGGGTCCTTTATCAGCTTTCTCAGGACTCTTCTTCCTTCCTGTTTATTAGGCCTCCTCCTCCTCCTTCCTCCTCTTTTCCTCCTCCTCCTTCCCTTTTCCTCCTCCTCTTTTTCTTCTCCTTCTCCTCTTCCCCTCTTCCTTCTTCTTCCTCCTCCTCTTCCTCTTTTTCTTCTCTTCTTCCCCTTCCTCTTCTCCTCTTCTTCCTCTTTTTCCCCTCCCCCTCTCCCCCTTTTCCTCCCCTTCTTCCTCCTCTTCATCTTTCTCCTCCTCCTCCTTCCTCCTCTTCTGCTTCTTCCTACTTTTTTCCTCTTCCCCTTCCTCTTCCCCTCCTCCTCCCCTCTTCCCCTTCCTCTCCTCGTTCTTCTCCTCCCCCCTCCTCCTCTTTCCTCTTCTTCCTCCTTCCTCTTCTCCTCCTCTTCCTCCCCCCTCTCTCCTCTTTTTCCTCTTTTTCTCCTCCTCATCTCCCCTTCCTCTTCTCCTCCTCTTCCTCCTCCTCCTCCTCTTCCTCTTTTTCTCCTCCTCTCCCCCTTCCTCTTCTCTTCCTCCTCCTCCTCCCCCCTCCTCATTCTTCTTCTTACTCTTCTCCTTCTCCTCCTTCCTCTTTTTCTTCTCCTCCTCTCCTCCTTCCTCTTCTTCCTCTTTCCTCTTCTTCCTCTTCTCTTTCTCTTCCTCCCCCCTCCTTCCTCTTCTTCCTCTTTTTCTCCTCATCTCCCCCTTCCTCTTCCCCTCCTCCTTCCTCTTCTCTTCTCTTCCTCCTTCCTCTTCTCTTCCTCTTCCTCCCCTCTTTTTCCTCTTTTTCTCCTCATCTCCCCCTTCCTCTTCTCCTCCTCCTCCCCCTCCCCCTTCCTCTTCTCCTCTTCCTCCTCCTCCCCCCTTCTCATTCTTCCTCTCTTCCTCCTCCTCCTCCCCCTTCTCCTTCTTCCTCTTTTTCTCCTCTTCTCCTCTTCCTCCTCTTCCTCTTCTTCCTCCTCCTCCTCCCCCTTCTCCTTCTTCCTCTTTTTCTCCTCTTCTCCCCCTTCCTCTTCTCCTCTTCCTCCTCTTCCTCTTCCTCCTCCTCCCCCTCCTCATTCCTCTTCTTCCTCTTTTTCTCCTCCTCTTCCTCTCTCCCTTCTCCTCCATCTCCTTTGGGTTCTTATACTGAGCAGATGTTCCCAGCACCAGCCCAGTAGAGGAGACAATTTCAACCAGCTGGCCGTGGAGATGAGTCAGAAAAGTCCTCCTTTCCTCCGACACGGGAGAACAGAGCCCTCAAGGAGTTGTTGGCCTTCACCCCAACTTGCTCCTTGCCAAGCAAACCCCGGCCAGTGGTTGTGTCCGTGTCTTCGCTTTGGGGGAGTTGAAATAGTTTCCTTGCTGGGAAACCTCAGAGCCGAAAGCTCAGCGCTCTTTCCACTCCAGAGTCATTCCGGGAAGCCTCTCTCTTTCTTTCCAAGGCATTTAAATATTTACACACTCCACTAATACGCAAACACCAGGGCTACACCTTACCACTGCTTCAGGCGAGACCAGTTCAGGCTCAGTGGCTTAAGCTAAAAATCCTTTGTCCTTAAGCTGACCTGACCAGCCATCTGGCTCAATGTTTGGATATTTGGCTGTTGAAGCCAATTACATAATCCCTCACAAACACCCCCCAAAAGTATAAATTGAAACACACTTATGGCTAGTCCTCGACTTACATATGAAACATAGAAACATAGAAGACTGACGGCAGAAAAAGACCTCATGGTCCATCTAGTCTGCCCTTATACTATTTCCTGTATTTTATCTTACAATGGATATATGTTTATCCCAGGCATGTTTAAATTCAGTTACTGTGGATTTACCAACCACGCCTGCTGGAAGTTTGTTCCAAGGATCTACTACTCTTTCAGTAAAATAATATTTTCTCATGTTGCTTTTGATCTTTCCCCCAACTAACTTCAGATTGTGTCCCCTTGTTCTTGTGTTCACTTTCCTATTAAAAACACTTCCCTCCTGGACCTTATTTAACCCTTTAATATATTTAAATGTTTCGATCATGTCCCCCCTTTTCCTTCTGTCCTCCAGACTAATCTCCTTACAACCCTTCATTTAGCAACTGTTCAAAGTTGCGACGGCATTGAGAAAAGTGACCGATGACCCTTTTCCACACTTACGAACCCCTTGTTCCCCCTTGTTCTTGTCTTCACTTTCCTATTAAAAACACTTCCCTCCTGAACCTCATTTAAGCCTTTGACCTATTTAAATGTTTCCATCATGTCCCCCCTTTCCCCTTCTGTCCTCCAGACCAGTGTTCCCCAACCTTGGCAACTTGAAGATATCTGGACTTCAACTCCCAGAATTCCCCAGCCAGCATTCGCTGGCTGTGGAATTCTAGGAGTTGAAGTCCAAATATCTTCAAGTTGCCAAGGTTGGGGAACACTGCTTCAGACTATACAGATTGAGTTCATGAAGTCTTTCCCGATCAGTTTAGAATAGAATAGAATAGAATAGAATAGAATTTTTATTCGCCAAGTGTGATTGGACACACAAGGAATTTGTCTTGGTGCAGATGCTCTCAGGGTACATAAAATAAAATATACATTTATCAAGAATCATGGGGTACGACACTTAATGATTGTCATAGGGGTCAAATAAGCAATGAAGAAGCAATATTAATAAAAATCTTAGGATATACGCAACAAGTTACAGTCATACAGTCAACATGGGAGGAAATGGGTGATAGGAATGATGAGAAAAACTAGTAGAATAGAAGTGTAGATTTACTAGAAAGTCTGACAGTGTTGAGGGAATTATTTGTTTAGTAGAGTGATGGCGTTCGGAAAAAAACTGTTCTTGTGTCTAGTTGTCTTGGTGTGCAGTGCTCTGTAGCGACGTTTTGAGGGTAGGAGTTGAAACAATTTGTGTCCAGGATGTGAGGGGTCAGTAAATATTTTCCCCGCCCTCTTTTTGACTCGTGCAGTATACAGGTCCTCAATGGAAGGCAGGTTGGCAGCAATTGCTTTTTCTGCAGTTCTGATTCTCCTCTGAAGTCTGTGTCGGTCCTGTTGGGTTGCAGCACCAAACCAGACAGTTACAGAGGTGCAGATGACAGACTCAATGATTCCTCTGTAGAACTGTATCAGCAGCTCCTTGGGCAGTTTGAGCTTCCTGAGCTGGCGCAGAAAGAACATTCTTTGTTGTGCTTTTTTGATGATGTTTTTGATGTTAGGGGACCATTTTAGGTCTTGAGATATTTCATGCTTAAGTCCTTCCACCATTTGTGTCGCCCGTCTTTGGACCCGTTCAATTTTATCAACCTCTTTTGGTATTTTATTTAAAATCGAATCCACCCTGTCCAGAAGATGGAGGAAGCCCAATTGAAGCAGGCAGAGGCATTTAGGAAGTCACCTGCTTCCCGAACGTCTTGTTCATGAACGCCCGCATCGTCTAACTCTGTCCGCCCGCATGTGTGTCGTTTCAGGTGCCCTCACCGTTGGCCTTGTGCGACAGTGTCAAACCATCCATGGACGTGACAGGACCTGCATTCCTCCACGGCTGCCTCCGGAGTGGATCACCACGTTGTTTTTTATCATCATGGGGATCATTTCACTGACTGTCACCTGTGGCTTGCTGGTGGCTTCTCACTGGCGACGGGAAGCGACGAAATACGCCCGCTGGATAGCCTTCGCCGGAAGTAAGTCTCTGTTTCTCCGCGCAGCAGGCCAAAGAGGGAAGGTTGCGTTTGGGGAAAACCAGCGCCTCCGTCCGACGGCGGGTTTCAAAGATTTCCCGCTACCGCTTCGGTGGGCATGGCCGACTTGATGTATGTTAGTAAGTCTTGGTTCGAAACTTTCAGCATACATTAAGCAGAGTTGTTGTGGATGTAGGTAATGTGGCGAGGGGGGCGTTTGCCCAGGTTGGCCTGGTGCACCAGTTGCGGCCCTATCTGGACCGGGAGTCACTGCTCACAGTCACTCACGCCCTCATCACCTCGAGGTTCAACTACTGTAACGCTCTCTACATGGGGCTACCTCTGAAAAGTGTTCGGAAACTTCAGATCGTGCAGAATGCAGCTGCGAGAGCAACCATGGGCTTTCCCAAATATGCCCATGTTACTCCAACACTCCGCAATCTGCATTGGTTGCCGATCAGTTTCTGGTCACAATTCAAAGTGTTGGTTATGACCTATAAAGCCCTTCATGGCACCGGACCAGATTATCTCAGGGACCACCTTCTGCTGCACGAATCCCAGCGACCAGTTAGGTCCCACAGAGTGGGCCTTCTCCGGGTCCCGTCAACTAAACAATGCCGCTTGGCGGGACCCAGGGGAAGAGCCTTCTCTGTGACGGCCCCGGCCCTGTGGAACCAGCTCCCCCCAGATATCAGAGTTGCCCCCACCCTCCTTGCCTTTCGCAAGCTCCTTAAAACCCACCTATGTCGTCAGGCATGCGGGAATTGAAATTTTTTCCCTTCCCCCTAGGCTTATAGAATTTACACATGGTATGCTTGTTTGTATGATTGGTCTCTTAAATTGGGGTTTTTTAGATTATTTTTTAATATTAGATTTGTTACATTGTTTTCTTTATTGTTGTTAGCCGCCCCGAGTCTTCGGAGAGGGGTGGCATACAAATCTAATAAGTAAGTAAGTAAGTAAGTAAAAGTAAGTAAGTAAGTAAGTAAGTAAGTAAGTAAGTAAGTAAGTAAGTAAGTAAGTAAGTAAGTAAATAAATAAATAAATAAATAAATAAATAAATAAATGTGGGTTAGCCAGACTTAGTATCAATGTATATCGATGACTCAGACTTAGTATCAATGTATATACAACAATATTATTATTTACAAATATACAGAATCAATAATATAACTCTTAATAGTTTACAAACCACACACAGCAAGAATAATACAGCTCACAGGCAAAGATATCTCTAACAAAGTAACTCCCCCCCCAAAGGGAACGGTGCTGGCGCCCTCTTATGGCCAATCAGTAATATTTCCTTAAAGATACAGTCTTTATATTCTACAGACTAACATTGTTAGTTTACTGTACGGCAACACCCAAGTAGGTTGCGTACCATGTACTAACAATGTCACTCACATCCACTTAGTCGCATGACCGCCCACCCCACTTAGCCACCTACCCATAGGAAAAGGTAGGAAATTTATTGGAATTTCCACCTATCTACCCCTAACTTCCCTTTGCCAATCACCCATTTCCCCTCTTTTAGTAGCCCTGGCCCTACCCCCATGCCCCCCCCCCTCTTCTTTGTTCGGGCTGCTTACCTTCCACAGCTGCTGGTCCGGAAGGCAAGCTGATTGGAGTTTTCGCTGACCCCTAGCTAGCTGCTGATACAAAGGAGTCTTCCAGGCCACCAGCTGCTGAAAAATACCAGAAATAGTGCAAAAAGCTGCCATGAAAGAAGGGAGGGAGAAAGGAAGGAAGGAAGGAGGGAAGGAAGAGAGAGTGAAAGAAAAAGAAAAAAGAAAGAAAGAAAGAGGGAAGAAGGAAGGAAGAGAGAGAGAAAGAAAAAGAAAGGAAGGAAGAGGAAGGAAAGAAGGAAGGAAGGAAGAGAGAGTGAAAGAAAAAGAAAAAAGGAAGAAAGAAAGAAAGAAAGAAAGAAAAAGGAAAGAAGGAAGGGAGAGAGAAAGAAAAAAGGAAGAAAGAAAGAAGAAAGAAAGAAAGAGGAAGGAAGAGAGAGAGAGAAAGAGGAAGGAAGGGAGAGAGAAAGAAAGAAAAAGAAAAAAGGAAGAAAGAAGAAAGAAAGAGGAAGGAAGGAAGAGAGAGAGAAAGGAAAAGAAAGGAATGAAGGAAGGGAGAGTGAAATAAAAAGAAAAAAGGAAGAAAGAAAGAAAAAAGAAAAAGAAAGAGGAAAGAAGGAAGGAAGAGAGAGAGAAAGAAAAAGAAAGGAAGGAAGAGGAAGGAAGGAAGAGAGTGAAAGAAAAAGAAAAAAGGAAGAAAGAAAGAAAAAAGAAAAAGAAAGAGGAAATAAGGAAGGAAGAGAGAGAAAGAAAAAGAAAGAGGAAAGAAGGAAGAGAGAGAGAAAGAAAAAGAAAGGAAGGAAGAGGAAGGAAGGAAGAGAGAGTGAAAGAAAAAGAAAAAAGAAAGAAAGAAGAGAGAGAGAAAGAAAAAGAAGGGAAGGAAGAGGAAGGAAAGAAGGAAGGGAGAGAGAAAGAAAAAGAAAAAAGGAAGAAAGAAAGAAAAAAGAAAGAAAGAAAGAGGAAAGAAGGAAGGAAGAGAGAGAGAAAGAGGAAGGAAGGAAGGAAGGATAGCAATAGCACTTCGACTTATATACCGCTTCACAGTGCTTTTCAGAGTCAGCCTCTTTCCCCCGCCACAATTTGGGTCCTCATTTTACCCACCTTGGAAAAATCGAAGGCCGAATCACCCTGGAGCCTGGTGAGATTTGAACTGCCAAACTGCTGGTAATCGGCAGTGAGCAGAAGATATAGATAGTCCTCCGCCTATGTCCACAACGGGGACTAGGATTTCTGTTACTAAACAAGTCAGTTCTGACAAGTTGAAGTCCTGACATCGAGTTGGGAATGTTGAAAAATATTGGCCGTTACTGTTTAAGAAAACGCTGAAAAACACGTACAGGTGGGTCCTCGACTTACAACCGCAATTCACCCCTCAAATTTCTGTTGCTGAGCAAGACATTTGTGAAGTGCTCCGTTTTACGACCTTTCTTGCCGCATTTTTAAAGTGGATCACTGGAGTTGTGAAGTTAGTCACACGCTTGTGAAATGAACCAATGGCTTCCCCATTGACTTTGCTGGTCAGGAGGTCGTAAAAAGGGGACCATCTGACTCCAGGACACTGCGGCCCGTCATAAGTACGAGTCAGTTGCCAACCGTCTGAATTTTGATCACACGACCAGGAGGATTCTGCAGTGGTGGAAAGTGCGAAAAACTGTTATTAAATCCACTGCCATTGCAACTTCAAACGGTCACTGAATGAATGATTGTAAGTCGAGAACTACCTGTACTTTCAGCCATCATGTAATATTTTCCGCTAATCTGATTTTTTTGTCTCCCTCTCTCTCTTTCTCTCCCCCTCCTTCTTTCTTGTTCCTTCCTTCTTCCTTCCCTCCCTTGTTCTCACAAAATCTTCCTTCCTTCCTTCCTTCCTTCTTCCTTCCCTCCCTTGTTCTCACAAAATCTTCCTTCCTTCCTTCCTTCCTTCTTCCTTCCCTCCCTTGTTCTCACAAAATCTTCCTTCCTTCCTTCCTTCCCTCCCTCCCTCCCTTCCTCCCTCCCTCCTTCCCTCCCTCCCTTGTTCTCACAAAACCTTCCTTTCTTTCTCCCTCCTTTCCCTCCTACCTTATTTCCTCCCTCCCTCCTTCCTTCCTTCCTTCCTTCCTTCCTCCTTCTCCCTCCCTCGTTCTCATAAAATCTTCCTTCCCTCCCTCCCTCCCCCCCTTCCTTCTTTCCTCCTTTCCTTCCTTTCTTCCTTTCTTCCTTCCTTCTTTCCTCCCTTCCTCCAGTGATCCTTTTCTGTATGGCAGCCTTAATATTCCCCATAGGATTTTACATCAACGAAGTAGGAGGCCAACCGTACAAACTTCCAAACAACACCGTGGTGGGCTCGTCTTACGTACTGTTCGTTTTATCTATTTTCTTTACGATAGTGGGACTTCTGTTTGCTGGCAAAGTGTGTTTACCGGGCTGACGGCCGTCTCCGTACCATTTTTTTGGGGGGGGGGGAAAGAGTTGGGGAGCGGAAGGCCGTGTGGTCGCGAAGGAGACTAGGACGTCGCCTGGCGCATCGGCAGGAAGATGCGAAGGCCGGGCCGCCGTTGCAGTCTTACCGGAAGCGAGGAGGTCTCTTCTGTTCTCACTATGCACTTTGGATTTCTTTTCAAGAAGAAAAACTGTTGTTATTATTATTATTATTATTATAATTATTATTATTCCTTTTTACGGAGAGTCTTTCCCCCATAACCAAAACCAAACAACCACGACTCATCTCGTCAGCATCTGGACGTGGTCGGGTGTGCACTGTGATTGGACCTCGCGTGGAAGAAAAGCCCCCTTTCTCCCCCCGCCCTGCACACTACAACATTATCCCCCCCCCTTTCCCCCCCCCCCTATCTACCCCCGTCCCCGTCCCCTTGGCTCCTTCTGCGTCACCGTACTGTACACACCCACCCACCCTCTCGAAACGATCTGACAATATTGAAAGTCTCCAAAAGTATTTATGCACTTTGATTGGACGGGCGTTTGCCAAGGGCGGGGCTGGGCCTCGCCCGACCTTTCGCGGTTTAGCCTCTTCCTTCTGTGATAGGCAAGAAGCATTTGCCATCAAGCCTTCCCTCTCTTGCCCCCTCCCCTGTGTTACCCACCCACCCACCCCGCCCCGCAGACAAATAATCAGCCTCACCTTCGCTGCAGCCTGGAGCCGGTAGATCAAAAGACAATTTTTGGGGAAACCTGTTACCAAGATCCGTCTCGTTCGCTCATGGTTACTACACTCCCCCCCCACCCCGGTGACTCCCGGTGGGGCCGAGAAATTCTTCCATATGTATTTATATGTGTGTGCGTGTGTGTGTAGGTGTGCATGCGTACGTGTGCGTGTGTGTATTTATATGTATGATGCAGTTTGCCGAATGTCTACTGTGTACGTGTCTTCACACACAAACACGCACATATGTGTACGCGCCGGCCGACACAAGCAAAAACACTGTGGTGTGCGACACTAGGGCTTGCAAAGGAGAAAGGAAAGGAAAGAGGGGGAAAGGAAGAAAGGAAAGAAAGAAAAAAGAAAGAAAGAAGGAAGGAAGGAAAGAAAGGAAAGAAGGAAGGAAATAAAAGAAAGAAAGAAAAAAAGAAGAAAGAAAGAAAGGAAAGAAAGAAAGAAGGAAGGAAAGAAAGAACGGAAAGAAGGAAGGAAAGAAAGAAAGCCATTTCTTTTAAGGCGCATTGGTGAGAAAGTCTTCAGTATACCTCATTCGCTGTAGCAGCCTTTGCTTTTGATAGGTTTTTATGATAAGTACCAACAACTCCATGTCTTTCTAGGTGCAATTTTAAATTAAGCTAAGATCTCTTCCTTCTCCTTCTGCTATTCTTCCTCCTCTTCCTCCGGCTTCCCCTCCTCCTCGATTTGAGTCTTCATAGTCAGAGGTGAGGTCATGTCTTTCTTTTTTGTTTAGAACGCTCTGACCCCAGTGATGGGAAATTCAAGCCAACCATTTAACACATCTCTTAAGCCAGTGTTTCTCAACCTTGGCGGTTTGAAGATGGGCGGACTTCAACTCCCAGAATTCTGGGAGTTGAAGTCCACCCATCTTCAAACCGCCAAGGTTGGGAAACACTGGCTTAAGCGGTGTCAGTCGTGGGAGCCTCTCCTCTTTTATAGGTCTCATTCTTTACATCATCATGGGGTTTGGTCCAGATAATCTGCCCCAAGCATCTCTAATAAAGTTGACCCCAAATAGTGACCAAGCTCTTTTCTCTCCCCCCACCCCCCACTTTGAAAGTATTAACTCTTCTGTCGTTATTCCCCAAAAGAACAAGGTGATCATTGGATAATGCAGGGGGTATTTTTGGTTTTTTTTTTAAATGGCTGGGATATTTTTCTCTCTCTCGTCCCCTTTTGTACATTTGTGGTGTCTATGTGAGTCTTTGCTTGTTTTGGTTGGATGGCAATGAAGTCCTCGTGCTACTTTTAGCCTTTGTGCCGTCCGTCTTCCTGTGTTTTTCCTGTCGGCAGTTCCACCCCTTCCCTTTGGAGCAGATTTCAAAGGCTGCTAAAGACGGTGTGGGCGAGACACCGGTTGCAAGACAATGGCCCACACTAGCTGCACGGTTGGGCAGTGATCACTTTTTCTCTTGGGGTCTTGATATTAAAAACATCTGCCTGTCGTGCTGCATTTTTAAAGGCACAAGCTAGTATGCTTCAGAGCCGTGGCATGATGTTACTAGGATTCGTTGAACAGATGTTTGCACAAAATTGGTGCAAATTGTGGACCCCAAACTTGGCAACTTTAAGACCCCAAACATGGCAATTTTAAGACTTGTGGATTCCAACTCTCAGAATTCCTATGCTGGTTTAGAGAATTCTGGGAGTTTTAAGTCCACAAGACTTAAAGTTGCCATGTTCGAAGACCTCTGTTCTACAGCCTCAATGTTGCACATCATCTGTTGCAGGTTGCCCATTCAGAATTTTGGAAGATGGGCTGGCCAGGCCCTCATCCTTTCCCTCTCCCTTCAATGCACAAATTGCTGTTTCCTACTCTTTGCATCCGGTGCTGAATTCTCTCCTTCGAGCACCCCTTAGAAGAGGTTTACTCCGATTCTCTCTCTGTCTTTTTAAAAATTCTCTTCCCATCTTTCTGGCAAGGACGCACAATAGGATCAGCTAGGTGAGGGGTCTCCAAAGTTGGCCGCTTTAAAATTTGTGGACTTCAACTCCCAGAATTCCCATGCTGGCTGTGGAATTCTGGGGACTTGAAGTTCACAATGGGGCCCATGTTAAAGTTGCAAGGGTGGCTAGCTGAGGGATTCTGGGAGTTGAAGTCCACAGGTCTGAAAGTGGCCAACTTTGGAGATCCCTGAGCTCAGGGGTCCCCAAACTTTTTACACAGGGGGCGACTATAAAAAAACCCCTATGAACAAATCCCTATGCACACTGCACATACCTTATTTAAAGTAAAAAAAACAAAATGGGAACAAATACAATATTTAAAATAAAGAAGAAGTAATAAGTAATTAAGTAATTAATAATTAAATAATAAAGTAATTTATACTTCTTTATTAACAAGTAAATTTAAACTTAAATCAACAAACTCCATTTCTCCTTCCTTCCTTCCTTCCTTCCCTCCTTCCTCTCCACTTCTCTCTTCCCACTTCCTTTTCTCTCATTTGTTTCATTTTCCTCTCCCTCGTTCTTTCCCTCCATCATTTTCTCATTTCTCTCTCTCTCTCTCTCTTTCCATCTCTCCCTCTTCCTTTCTCTCTCCCTCTCTATCTCTCCCTCTTTCTCTTTCTTTTTTTCTCTCTGTCCCTCTCTCTTTCTCTCTCCTCTCTTTCTCTCACTCACTCTCTTTCTAACTATCCCTCTTTGAATCTCTCACACTTTCTCTCTCTCCCCCTCTCTCTATTTCTCCCTTTCTATCTCTCCTCTTCATTTCCCTCTCCCTCTCTATTTCTCCCTCGTTCTCTCTTATTATATCGATCGGTAAAGTCTCGTGTGCTGCTGCGGGCCAGTTAAAAGACCTCAGTGGGCCGCATCCGGCCCGTGGGCCGTAGTTTGGGGACCGCTGCCTGAGCTTGATCATTGGTCCATTCCCTTTGGCATTATCCAACTCCCTTGCCCCATTTCCATAAGACGGAAAGCAATGGGGCAAAACCCCAACTCCCGAAATTTTTTTCTAATCAGGATGGGCCTCAAGGAAGCAAGCGACCCATTTTTCCCCCTCCAACCCTGCTTTTTGTGAATGCCTAAGAAAAGGGGAGAACCTACAGACCCTACAAGCAGGCCTTGTAGAGAATTTTAGCCAGGGAAGCATCTTAGCCGTCTTTGACAAACAGCTGTTGAGCTAACATTGCCACGCTCGCAAAACAAAACAAAACCCGGCAAAAATATTTGTGGATTTGTATCCTCTGATGATTAGATGGGCAGAGTGGATGGGCTGCCCCCTCTCCTCCAATTCACATGGAGTCCCTTCTGTGACCCTGTTCTGTCTGGCACGGTTAATTATCAGTAATTAATCCTCATTGAAGCCTCGGAAGCAAAGTCACTAGGTATATTTGTCTGTTTACAAATAAACGTGCTGGAAACAGCAATGAAATCATAGGAACGTCAGTCCGACTGCCAAAAGTCCACCATTAACAGCACCGTTAATAACGAGAGCGTCCAACATAAGGTAATAAATTCAAGTCATTAGTTCTCGGTGTTGACAGGTACGCACAAATGCCTTCAAAAACCAGGATTTGAGGATTGCAGAAGGATTTAAGAGAGAGACTCTTTGGCTGCTAGTTCTTTCTATATATATATAGGAACACTGAACTTCTGCACCGTGATTTCCCCTAATCTTCCATTTTATACTTTCAGTGATGACAAGCATTGAAGTATTCAACGCCTAGATCTATGTTGCTGGAGATATTCTTGTCTCACACGCAGTCTTCTTACCCTAACGTCTAATATTGGGTCCACAATATCCCCCTGCTTATCTGACTCCACCATTACCAAAGCTGGGGGTTCGGCAGTCTCTGGAGGTTCCCCAGGCCCTCACTCTCCCTCACTCTCACTTTCCGATTCCTCTGGTAAACACACGGACCCAGTTCATTCTCCTCAAAGTCTGTGATCAAAGGAGCCGGATGCGAGCCAACCACAACAGCCCACCTTGTCTAGTTGGAAATCATGTAGCGGTCACCATGCCTGTAACTGTAAGGAATCACGCTCGCTTGCTCCGATTCTGGATCGCATCTCGTTCAGTGAATGGGCATATCACCAAAGTTGCATCAGGCATAAGGTCTAAACTTTGCTTTAATGTGACACCGAACCGTTTCTCAGAAGGGGAGAGGGGGCAAAAAATAAAATAAATCCCTACGATTATTTTTTTCCTTTAAAAAAGAGGGGGAGGGGACAACGGGTGGGGAGTTTAATGGGAGGGGTGGGGAAAAACCAACTCTTGCTTTAAATAGAATTTACAAAAGTGCAGTATTAATTTATAGCAGAAAGGCCATATCTTGTAAACTGTATATAAAGCAGGTTTTTTTTAAAAAAGAAAAACAAAATTGGTGCAAAAATGTCTGTCGGTTTTCTGTCTGTTGCATTGGGGGTTTTAGGGAGGGGTGGGGACACACACATCCGATCCCTCTTGGTGTGTGTGTGTATGTCTGTGTGCGAGTGTGTATAAGTGTGCGTCCGTGTGCATTTCTTTCCTTCATTGCTCGCAAGCCTTCCCCAATTCAGCTTGTGCAGAGCACCGGGTTCGAGAAGGCAGCCTGTAAAAGCTTTGGAGTCGAGTGTGCTATGAATTATGTCTCTTAAACCCCGGGGTATGTTTGTCTTATTCTTTTCCCCCCTTTTTTAAACCACAGGTCGTCCTCGGATTTTAAATGTCCACCCTCCATCTGGCTCTTTGCATTAATCTATCTTGTCCCAAGCAATCCATAGGAAAAGAGGTTGGGGAAAAGGTTGGTCCCAAGCTTTTGAAAACTGCCAGGTTGATTGGACAAAGGCAGTTTATTAACCTTGGGGAGGGGTAGGCAAAGTTGGCTCTTCTATGACGTGTGGACTTCAACTCCCAGAATCCCTGAGCTGGCACAATTGGCTCAAGAATTCTGGGAGTTGAAGTCCACACGACATAGAAGAGCCAACTTTGCCTACCCCTGACCCTGGGGAAGAGTTAGCTGCTGTTGCGTTGATGTCTCAACATCTAATGTCTTGGGAGTGGGAATCAAATGTTTAATTTTTTAAAAAAACCAAAACCTTCCCAGCTATGGTGCACTCAAATGTTCTTTTTATGCATTCATTTTTGACAAACTTGATTCATATCTATGCAGCCAAGGATTTTTTTAAAGCATTTTATTTTGTCTCCCATCAAAGTGTTGGATTTAGTCTGCAAAACAAACCTGATTTTTATTTGCAGTTTCCAATCTTAGCGGCATTCAAGACATTATTTTTTTGTGTGTGTGGGGGGGGGTTGTGTTTGTGAGTAAGAAGACCAATCTATCCAGATTGGTAATACAAGGTGGCTTTTTCTAGAGAACTGATACGAAGCTTCCATCATCCTTAACAAAGTTTGGGGGCCAGACTGCATGATGGGAGTTGTAGTTCCAAAATTTAGGAAAGCCAAATAGAGTTTTTTGCCTTATTTGACAAGATAGATAACCAATCTATCCAGAATTTATTGAAGTAACATCTCCCAATTAACTCCAGTCGGTGAATGCCACTGAGAATTATAGTTCAATGCCTCGGAAAAAAATATATCAGAATTTGCTTTCTTTATTTTATTATCAAATAAAATTTGTTATTTAATACCCCTTTTTGGGAGCACGTTCATGCCAACCTTCCCCCAGGTGGCTTTTTCTAGAGAGTTGATACAAATCTTCCATCATCCTTAACAAGGGTTGGTGGCCGGACTGGGTAACAGGAGGTGTAGTCCCAAAATTGAGGAAAGCCAAATAGTTTTTTGCCTTATTTGACAGGTTTAGCCACAGTAGCCTGCATCCAATACAGTGATACCTCATCTTACAAACACTTCGTCATACAAACTTTTCGAGATACAAACCCGGGGTTTAAGATTTTTTTGCCTCTTCTTACAAACTATTTTCACCTTACAAACCCACCACAGCCGCTGGGATGCCCCGCCTCTGCACTTCCGTTGCCAGCAAAGCACCCATTTTTGCGCTGCTGGGATTCCCCCGAGGCTGCCCTCCATGGGAAACCCCACCTCCGGACATCCGTGTTTTTGCGATGCAGGGAAATCCCAGCAGTGCAAAAACGAGCACTTTGCTGGCAACGGAAGTCCAGAGGTGGAGTTTCCCAGCGAGGGGAGCCTCAGTGAAATCGCAGCATCGCAAAAACACAGAGGTCCGGAGGTGGGGTTTCGAGGACTTCGGTGTTTTTGCAATGCTGTGATTTCACTGATGCTCTCTTCGCTGGGGAGCCCCACCTCTGGACTTTTGTTGCCAGCAAAGTGCTCATTTTTGCGATGCTGGGATTCCACTGCAGCATCACAAAAACACAGAGGTCCAGAGGTGGGGTTTCCCATGGAGGGGAGCCTCAGGGGAATCCCAGCAGCGCAAAAACGGGCGCTTCGGCTGGCAAAAGGGGTGAATTTTGGGCTTGCACGCATTAATCGCTTTTCCATTGATTCCTATGGGAAACATTGTTTCGTCTTACAAACTTTTCACCTTAAGAACCTCGTCCCGGAACCAATTAAGTTTGTAAGACAAGGTATCACTGTATATATTTACAGCAGTTAAGTCTCCTCTAGGCATTTTCTTGCAAATTTCACTTTCTAGGCCATTTTGGAGAAAGTCAACTTTTCCCCACTTGTCAGCTGATGTTCAGTGTGCTGTTGTTAGAAGTATGAAAACTTTGTGAAGGACACACAACCTGAAGGAAACGACATTTCATTGAGATATTTGCTTCCCTGTACAATTTTAAAATACTTGGGCTTTGCAGTGGCCTCTTCCCCTTCCGCCTCCCACTCTTATTTCCCATCCTGCAACTCCAAAATAATTGTTTTTCTAATCGGTTGGAGGGGTGCATACTTTTCTTCATTTTCTTTTTTGGCGGTTAACTTCCCAACAAATTGTTAATACAGACTGTATAAAATGGACATGATTTTCCTCACTTGTATTTTTGTTATTGAGCAAGTTTATCAAAATAAATTCTCTACTGAAAGAAATCCACCTGGCTCGAATGGCTTTTTATCCACCTTTTGTTACTTCAATCCTTTTTTATTTTTATTTTTTTAACACCGATGGTCGGTTGTGGCAAACCCATCCTTAGGGCTGAAGGGCTTTCGGAGAATGAAAAGCTTTAAAATACACAAGCTAAGAGCTTTCTGACAAAATTGAACAGCAGCAGTAACTGAAACTTCCAATTATATAAGTGTCTGGTGGGTGGTGGTTGTTTTTTAAAGTGGATTTCCGGGTTCTAATAAAAACGATGAAACCATCGAAACAAAACTCAAAGCTTCTCTTTTCCTTCTCCAAGATAGAATAGATAAATAGATAGATAGAATAGAATAGAATAGATAGATCCCCTAGATTTAGTCTGGAAAGAGTTGGGGGGGGCTATAAATTAGATAGATAGAGATAGATAGATAGATAGATAGATAGATAGATAGATAGATAGATAGATAGATAGATAGATACATAGATACATAGATACATAGATACATAGATACATAGATACATAGATAGATAGATAGATAGATAGATAGATAGATAGATAGATAGACAGAAAGACAGAAAGACAGAGGGATGGATGTTTAGCTGCCCAGCCTTTTTCTTTCCTGCCCTTCCCTTTCCCTCTCACCCTTTCTTCTTCCACCTCTTTCCCTTTTCTCTCCCCTTTCTTTTTCCTTCCCTCATTTCCTTCCCTTTCCCTTCCCTTCTTTCCTTTCCCTTCCTTTCCATTTACTTCCCTCCTTTCCTTTCTCCTTCCCTTTCCCTTCCCTTCTTTCTTTTCCTTTCCTTTCACTTCCCCTTCCTTCCCTCCTTTCCTTTCTTCTTTCCTTTCCTTCCCTTCCCTTCTTTCCTTTCCTTCCGTTCTGTTCCGTTCCCTTCTTTCTTTTCCTTTCCCCTTCCTTCCCTCCTTTCCTTTCCTTCCCTTCTTTCCTTCCCTTCCGTTCCCTTCTTTCCTTTCCTTCCGTTCCGTTCCCTTCTTTCTTTTCCTTTCCCCTTCCTTCCCTCCTTTCCTTTCCTTCCCTTCTTGCCTTCCCTTTCTCTTTCCCTTCCCTTCTTTCTTTTCCTTTCCTTTCCCCTTCCTTCCCTCCTTTCCCCTTCCCTTTCCCTTCCCTTCTTTCCTTTCCTTTCCCTCCCTCCTTTCCTTCCCTTCTTTCCTTTCTTTTCCTTTCCCTTCCCTCTCCTTCTTCGCCACCCCTCCCACCCTTTCTCTTCCCCCTCTTCTCCCTTTCTCCTTCCTTCCTCCTTCCCTCCCTCTCCGATGGGAATGGTTGCTTCCGTTGCTATGGGAGATAGAATACACAGGGCCAGCTGGAGACTAGACCTGGAGGCCCGAAGTGCATCAACTTGCGCATGGAAGAGGTGTGCGAGAGGATGGCAGACGCCTGGTGAGTCCCACATCTCAGATAACCTCAGCTTGGGACGATGGGTGGGAAGAAGCCAGCTTGGAGTTGAGGAGGGCTGTGAAAAGGGGGGAGGGGGAGGCAACTTTTATTGACTTCTCAACAGTTTTAAAAAGTGGAGGAGAATTATATGCGTCTACAAGCATCGGTGCCGCCTTGCAAGAGAGGCGTGGCTTGGGCAAAACTGCTTCCGCAGGGGAATAGCAACTAAAAAAAACCCCCCATCTCAATTCAGGGGTGTCCTGGGAATGGCCGGCCCCACTAAGTTGCTAAGTTTTTGGAAAAGTAGCAGCATTTATTTTACTGGACGTGTCTTGCATTGATCAAGGACCTCAATCAAATTTCTATCTGGTTAATTAGACTGAATACACCAGTGTCCAAACAACAAACCAAAACCCATTTATTTATTGCAAAGTGCTAAGGCAGAATAATGAGGTTTTGTTACTAAAATAATGATAAAAAAGAGTTCGGCTAATTGTTCTAAGAAAAATGTGGTAAATGCACTTTGATCCCCATTTTTTTTCTGCTTTTGAAATTTTACATTTAGCAACAATAAAAAAGAAAAAAACTTTTGTTATATCATTTCTCTTTCTCTCCCTCTGTCTTTACCCCTCTCTCTTTCTATCTCTCTTTCCTTCCCTCGTTCTGTTTCTCTTTCCCTCCCTCCCTCTTTCTTTCTCTCACCCCTCTCTGTCTGTCTCTCCCTCCACTCTCTCTCTCTTTCCCTCCCTCTCTTTCTCTGATCTCTCCCCCTCTTCCTCTTTCCCTCCCTCCCTCTTTCTCTCTCTCTCCCCCTGTTTCTCTCTTTCCCTCCCTCTTTTTCTCTGATCTCTCCCCCTCTTCCTCTTTCCCTCCCTCCCTCTCTCTCTCTCCCCCTCTTTCTCTCTCTCTTTCCCTCCCTCCCTCTCTTTTTCCTTCCCCCTCTCTCTGTTTTCTCTCTTTCCCTCCCTCTCTTTCCCCCCTACCTCTTTCTCTTTCTCTCCTTACACCCCTCTCTCTGTCTTTCTCTCCCTCTCTCTCTTGTTCCCTCTCTAGATCAGGGTGTCAAACTCAAGGGTCCTGGGGCTGTCCGAATCTGGCCTGGGGGGGCTGTCCCAGAAACAGCAAAGGACCAGTCCACGGTGCCTCTGCCAGTAAAAACAGCTCAGGAGGGCCGTGCATGGTCACAACGGCCCTGTTTTTGGCCACAACGGCCTCCTGCAGCCCTCTGACAGCAAAAACTGAACTCTGTTTCACTAGCAAAAGGCTAGCAACACAAACTGAAAAACAAAACGAAAGGAGAAATGTTTCTTCCCCTTTTGCATTTGGGGACGCAAGGAGGGGCAGGAAGGGAAAATGGGAAAGAGGAAAGAGAAAAAAAGACGGGAAGAGAGCAAGGAAGGAAAGAAAAGAAAGAAAAGGGGAAGAGTGAAGAAAGGAGAAGAAAGGAAAGACAAAAAGAAGAAGGGAAGAGAGCAAGGAAGGAAAGATAAGGAAAGAAAAGAGGGGAACAGTGAAGAAAGGAGAAGAAAGGAAAGACAAAAAGAAGAAGGGAAGAGAGCAAGGAAGGAAAGATAAGGAAAGAAAAGAGGGGAAGAGTGAAGAAAGGAGAAGAAAGAGGAAAGACAAAAAGAAGAAGGGAAGAGAGCAAGGAAGGAAAGAAAAGAAAGAAAAGAGGGGAAGAGTGAAGAAAACGAGAAAGAGGAAAGAAAAAAAAAGAAGGGAAGAGAGCAAGGAAGGAAAGATAAGGAAAGAAAAGAGGGGAAGAGTGAAGAAAGGAGAAGAAAGGAAAGACAAAAAGAAGGGAAGAGAGCAAGGAAGGAAAGATAAGGAAAGAAAAGAGGGGAAGGGTGAAGAAAGGAGAAGAAAGAGGGAAGGAAAAAGAAGGAAAAGAAGGCGATTATAATGAGAGGGAGGGAGTCTTAGCACTTGGCCACCACAGGGCCCCCCGACATGAGTGACGGTCGTAAGCCTCCAGGACCGTCCTAAATTGAGGATTAACCATGATGGAAAGTCCGGATTAGTAGCGTAAGCCAAGCGTAGTGCCAACCCGTTGTCTCTCTCTCTGCCATTTTGCAGCTCAAGGTGACAAGATGTTATTTTATTTTTATTTTTCTTGTAGTGCAAATTTGGACTCCAAGGCCACATCACCCAAAAGGCAGAAATCATGGCAGGACGTCCTTATCCCCGATTCCGTGGGTGACCCAGGGTTGCTAGTCACCCACATTAACCAAGCGCACGATTTAATGGTAAGTGAAGGATCTACTACTCTTTCAGTAAATATTATTTGACTGAAAGAGTAGTAGATGCTTGGAAAAAACTTCCAGCAGACGTGGTCGGTCAATCCACAGGAACTGAATTGAAACATGCCTGGGATAAACATAGATCCATCCTAAGAATAAATACAGGAAATAGTATAAGGGCAGACGAGATGGACCAGGAGGATTTTTCTGCCGTCAATCTTCTATGTTTCTATGAATATTCCTGTTCGTGATGGATGCCCTAATTCAGTCATTTATGAGGAGCTCCCTGTCGGCACGTACTCAAACAAAGACAACACTGACCCCCCACGTTTATTTATTTGTTTGTTTATTTGTTTGTTTGTCCAATATACAAATACATAGGAAGAAAAATAGACATGTAGTAATATATATAAGGGTAAAAGTGAACTTAGAGGAGAGGATATATGAAAGGAAGAGAATATATATGATAAGTGAAAGAAAGGAAAGACAATTGGACAGGGGACGAAAGGTACACCAGTGCACTTATGTACGCCCCTTACTGGCCTCTTAGGAACCTGGAGAGGTCAATCGTGGAGAGTCTAAGGGAGAAATGTTGGGGGTTAGGGGTTGACGCAATTGAGTCCGTTAATGAGTTCCACGCTTCGATAACTCGATTGTTGAAATCATATTTTTTACAGTCAAGTTTGGAGTGGTTCATATTAAGTTCGTAATTTACAGGGCGGCAGCAAGGGTGTTGTGCGCATGTGGAAGGGGAAGGCATTGCATCATGGGTGTGGGTGTGCACGCACGCTATTGCAAACAAGCCAAATAAGGTTCACCATCCCTGGGTTAGAAGCTGATCTCTACTATCAAATTCTGCAGATATCCCTCAACATACGACCGACTGCAAGGGAGCCCAAAATTACTGTTGTTAAGCGAGACCATTATTAAGTGAGTTTTACCCCAATTTAACGACTCATTAAGCCACATTTGAAGAGCCGTGGTGGCGCAGTGGTTAGAATGCAGTACTGCAGGCTGACTTCCGGCTGCCTGCAATTTGGCAATTTGAATCTCTCCAGGCTCCAGGTTGACTCAGCCTTCCATCCTTCTAAAGTTGGTAAAAGGAGGACCTGGATTGTTGGGGACCATATGGTGACTCTATAAACCGCTTAGAGAGGGCTGTCAATTACTGTGAAGCAGTATGTAAGTTTAAGTGCTACTGCTACAGTACAGTGGTACCTCTACTTAAGAACGCCTCTACTTAAGAACTTTTCTAGATAAGAACCAGGTGCTTGCCTTTTCTTAAGAACCATTTTGTACTTAAGAACCCGAGCCTGGAAAAATTTCCCAGGAAGTTTGAGAGCAGCACGAAGGCCCGGCCAGTTTCCTGCCATTCCCCCTTTAATCCCGGCCACCTCGGGCTTTTCTGGGCGGCCAGAGGAGCCTTTCGGTGGCGCTTAAGGAGGATTTGGCAGCCCAGAGCGAACGGAGTGTTTTCCTTTCTCTGGGCACTTGGAGAGGGAATAAACCACTTCTCTGCGGCGACTCCCTCACGCTGCCTCCCATACACCCTGCGCGAGGTTGCCTCCCAGAGCGTCTGGACGCGGAAAGGCAAAAGGGGGCGCTCACCTCACCTTCTTCCTTCGGCAGCGACTGTCCTCCTCTTCTTCTTCCTCCTCCTCCCACCCAAATTCCGAGCTTTTATTTCTTTCCTAATGGATTTGCACGCATTACAGTGTTCCCTCGATTTTCGCGGGGGATGCGTTCCGAGACTGCCCGCGAAAGTCGAATTTCCGCAAAGTAGAGATGCGGAAGTAAATACACTATTTTTGGCGATGGACAGTATCACAAGCCTCCCCTTGACACTTTAAACCCCTAAATTGCAATTTCCCATTCCCTTAGCAACCATTTAGATTATTACTCACCATGTTTATTTATTAAAGTTTATTAAAAAAAATATTTATTAAAGGCAGACGAAAGTTTGGCGATGACATATGACATCATCGGGTGGGAAAAACCGTGGTATAGGGAAAAACCCGGCAAACTATTTTTTAATTAATATTTTTGAAAAACCGTGGTATAGACTTCGCGAAGTTTGAACCCGCGAAAATCGAGGGAACACTGTATTTGCTTTTATATCGATTCCTATGGGAAAAATTGCTTCTACTTAAGAAAGTTTCAACTTAAGAACCTGGTCATGGAATGAATTAAGTTCTTAAGTAGAGGTACCACTCTATTTGCTAAGTGAATCACTGAAGTTGCTATTGCTAACTGTGGTGATTCACTTAATGACAAGAAAGGCAGAAAAACTCCCTTTGCGTCTCGCCTAGCAACATAACTTGGGGGCTCAATTGCAGTCGTAAGTCGAGGACTGCCTGTAATCCCACATGGTCTTATGTTTGCCTTGATGCCTGTTCCTGGTTTGCCCACAGCGGCTGAAGAACACGGAGGCGATGTTTGCTAATTTAAAAGCCACCGACGATTGGATTCAGGTCTACAGCTTGGCAAACTTGCAACTCTCACTCGAGGATTTGATGAAGAAAGGCAGCGCTACCATGTAAGTGTGAGTCCCATTTGTGCGCAGTTCCTTGCGCCTGTGATGACCCATGGCAAGGCACCACCGACGCAACACTGTCAGGCTCACTGTGGGATGTTTTCCTTTAGGGATGCGGACAATATGGTGGAGTTCACGGAAGAGGAGGTCAACGGTTTCGAATCTGAACTGCAAATGTGAGTACCCCATTGTCAGACTGAAGGCAAACTGATGTTCAGTGCCTAAAAACCTATGATTACAACATCAGACTCCTTTAAAAAGCCAAGGAGGATCTGTAGAGTCGCCTCTAAGCCGTTTATTTTATTATTCCTACCTAGGGGACCGTCTCCTGCCTCATGTATCTCAGCGGCTGGTTAAGTCCCACAGAGTCGGCCTTCTCCTGGTCCCATTGGCCAGACAATGTCGTCTGGCGGGGCCTAGGGGAAGAGCCTTCTCTGTGATGGCCCCAGCCCTTGGGAATGAACTCCCTCCGGCGATATGTACCGTCCCCTCCCTCCTGCTCTTTCGTAAAGCTTTGAAGACCTTCCTCTGCTGGCAGGCACAGGGGCCGTGAGCGATGAGATCGTCTCAGGCCAATATTGTGAATGATTGAATTGGATGAATGTGGATGACTGTATATGGGGTTTTAAGAATTTTTATTAATTTTGTACAATTCTTTAAAAAAAATAATTAGATTTCTTCACATATATTGTCTGCATTTATGCGCCACCTTGAGTCGGCGGCATAGAAATCTAAATAATGATGATGATGATAACAATAATAATAATAATAATAATAATAATAATAATAATAATAATGAAAGAAAGACAGAATTCTTGTCAAACTGATTCAGGGAAGAGGTCATACGAAATAAGTAAGCTAGCATTAGCATACTAATTTGTTCAATTTATTCTGCATCCCAAGGTGACAATATGTATATGTGTGTGTGTGTATGTGTGTGTGTGTATGTGTCACACATTTTTGCTGAAAATTTGGAAATTAAGGGAGACTAGGATAGATCTATTTCGACCTTGTTTTGGCCGCATCAGCTAGCCATACCCTCTCACTGGGACTTGAACTTGCAGTTTTTTGCCTTGCAAGTCAGAAAATTAACCTCTAGGCTACATTATCCAATCCCTTCAGCTTTGTACCAGGGAAAGGGTTATCTTATATATATATTTAAATAGCATATTATTTATATTTGCCAGTTGTGTGTGTTATGTTTTATCTTCAGGGCAATCGATCTCTATGACAAGAGGATGCGTTGGCTTCTCCGAGGTTCCAAGAAGGTAAAAAAAAGGGTTTAAACATATTTGTAGTCAATAGTGAATATTAAAACCCTTTGCTACTGGTTCTCATTTTTCAGGCTGTTTTCCAGGTCTGAAAAACAGCTGTAAAATAGCCTTAAAACAGACTGAAAATAGGCCAAAAATGCCCAAAGAACAGGCATGCATGTGCTGGCCAGCTGCGCGCATGCCAGCACATTTTGGTTTGGGTACTTGGTGCCGAAAAGGTTTAGAAACATAGAAACATAGAAGATTATGGCAGAAAAAGACCTCCTGGTCCATCTAGTCTGCCCTTATTCTATTTCCTGTATTTTATCTTAGGATGGATCTATGTTTATCCCAGGCATGTTTAAATTCAGTTCCTGTGGATTGACCAACCACGTCTGCTGGACGTTTGTTCCAAGTATCTACGACTCTTTCAGTCAAATAATATTTTCTCCTGTTGCTTCTGATCCTTCCCCCAACTGTGGGCCTTCTCCGGGTCCCGTCAACTAAACTAAACAATGTCGGTTGGCGGGCCCCAGGGGAAGAGCCTTCTCTGTGGCGGCCCCGACTCTCTGGAACCAACTGCCCCCAGAGATTAGGACTGCCCCTACTCTCCCTGCCTTCCGTAAACTCCTTAAAACCCACCTTTGCCGTCAGGCATGGGGGAACTGAAACACCTCCCCCGGGCATGTTCAATTTATACATGGTATGTTTGTGTGTGTGTTTGCTAGTAAATGGGGTTCTTTTTAAATCTTTTTAAATATTTTAAATCTATTTGGATTTGTTATGATTCGCTGTGTCTTGTTGTGAGCCGCCCCGAGTCTGCGGAGAGGGGCGGCATACAAATCTAAATAATAAATAAATAATAAATAAATAATAATAAATAAATAACCTCAGATTGTGCCCCCTTGTTCTTGGGTTCACTTTCCTATTAAAAACACTTCCCTCCTGGACCTTATTTAACCCTTTAACATATGTAAATGTTTTGATCATGTCCCCCCTTTTCCTTCTGTCCTCCAGACTATACAGATTGAGTTCATTAAGTCTTTACGGATGAGTTTGATGCTTAAGACCTTCCACCATTTTTGTAGCCCGTCTTTGGACCCTTTCAATTTGATCCATCTCTTTTTTGTAGGTGAGGTCTCCAGAACTGAACAGAGTACAGTGATACCTTGTCTTACAAACTTAATTGGTTCCAGGACGAGGTTCTTAAGGTGAAAAGTTTGTAAGACGAAACAATGTTTCCCATAGGAATCAATGGAAAAGCGATTAATGCGTGCAAGCCCAAAATTCACCCCTTTTGCCAGCCGAAGCGCCCGTTTTTGCGCTGCTGGGATTCTCCTGAGGTTCCCCTCCATGGGAAACCCCACCTCCAGACTTCTGTTGCCAGCAAAGTGCTCATATTTGCGATGCTGGGATTCCCCTGCTGGGATTCCCCTGCTGGGATTCCCCTGCAACATCACAAAAACATGGAAGTCCAGAGGTGGTGTTTCCCATGGAGGGGAGCCTCAGGGGAATCCCAGCAGCGCAAAAACGGGTGCTTCACTGGCAACGGAAGTCTGGAGGCGGGGCATCCCAGCAGCGGTGGCGGGTTTGTAAGGTGAAAATAGTTTGTAAGAAGAGGCAAAAAAATCTTAAACCCCAGGTTTGTATCTCGAAAAGTTTGTATGACGAGGCGTTTGTAAGATGAGGTATCACTGTATTCCAAATGGGGTCTCACCAGCGCTCTATACTTTGGGATCACAATCTCCCTCTTCCTGCTTGTTATACCTCTAGCTATGCAGCCAAGCATTCTTGGCCATCACTGTTTTAAGGTCTTTCCATTTCTTTCCATTTTTTCTTCTCCTCCCACTCTAGATGTTTGGCGTCATTCAAGGAAACAAACTTGGAGTTCTGATCGAAACATCCAGCGTAGATTATGGATCAGAACTGCAAGGACTCCAAATGGATCTCTTGGTAAGTATTTACAAGCAGTCCTCGACTTATGACGATGGTCGAGCCATTGCTACGCATGACAGCTGTTTCTCTAAATTTTGGCTAATTAAATAATCTCTGCAACTATCACATTTTTCAGAGTGTACGACGCACCTTAGTTTTGGGGGAGGAAAATAGGGAGGAAAATCTACCTACCATCTGGCTAGCATCCCAGATGGACCGTGCTTTTGAAATTAGATGGACCATGAGGTCTTTTTCTGAATATTCTTTAAGTGTGTGGACACACCAGTGTATAAGACACACTTTGGTTTTTGGAGAGGAAAATATGAAAACAAATCTACCTAGCAGGTATTCACCTGGCTAGTGTCCTTAGTCTGGTCAGCTTCAGCACATTATTTTATCCTCTGGTTAGGGCTGAAAAAAAATATCCGGAGGGAGTAGCAATGAAAACAAGCCTGCAGAGACTTAGGGCTGGAAAAAAAACTTCTTCAGAGTAGCAATGAAAAAATCCTGCAAGCTGGGAAGATCGTTAGCACCCGGTTAGGGCTGGAAAAAATAGCTTCGAAAAAGCTACATTCAGAATATAAAACACACCCAATTTTTCTGCCTCTTCTAGGAGGGAAAAGGGCACATCTTATACTCCGAAAAATACGGTATTTAATTAGTCACATGATTATTAAGTGAATCTGGCTTCCCCATGGACTTGGTCAAAAGGTCACAAGGGGGGGGGGGTGTCAATTGACCCTGGAAGCCATTCCCTTAGAGACTGCTGGCTTATTTATTATGGCGTGACTGAGTTATTGGAGGGAAGTGTTTTTAATAGGAAAGTGAACACAAGAACAAGGGGACACAATCTGAAGTTAGTTGGGGGAAAGATCAGAAGCAACATGAGAAAATATTATTTTACTGAAAGAGTAGTAGATCCTTGGAACAAACTTCCAGCAGACGTGGTTGGTAAACCCACAGTAACTGAATTTAAACATGCCTGGGATAAACATCCATCCATCCTAAGATAAAATACAGAAAATAATATAAGGGCAGACTAGATGGACCATGAGGTCTTTTTCTGCCGTCAGACTTCTATGTTTCTATGTTTCTAACCTTGCGGAAGGGATAACGCGCATGTCATAAGAGTTGCCTCTTCTTGTCTTTTGCAAAGTCGACTCAAACCAACCTGAACTCTCTTTATTTTCCTCCCAGGCATTAATCAACGAACAGCTGCGCTTCATGAAAAAACTCTACTTTATTTCATTTGGAAGTGAGATCTCGGCGCTGTGGGAGGTACCACGCGCAGTCAATGGAGATCGGTAAGGTTTAGAACTTAGAACTGCTTTACGGTCACGCTGAACGTACCCTAATCGGCACACGTTATAGTGAAATTTCGTTGCGTACAGCTCTCAAAGGGTCACCACCTCCAATATACACCACAAAATAATAATCCTAATATGATTTGATTTCTTGTACCCCGTTTCCCCAAAAATAAGACGTACCCCGAAAGTAAGGCAGGTCAGAGGTTTTGCAGAATTTGATAATATAAGGCACCCCCCGAAAATAAGGCATAGTCAAGTTTACATACGGTACGGTGGAAAAACATACAGTACCATTCAAAGCTGTTCATAGTGGTACCGTAATAATGTGGAGTCCCCTGCTGGCCCCTTCCATCGCTTTGTACCGTCCAGTACAGCAGACACAGTCTGCTGCTGTCTCACCGCCATTACAGTCTCCACTACAGTGCGTAGACTGTAGCTCCTCTGGTGGCCGGAAGCTGCAATAGCGGGAGTATACTGTTGTACCATATAAGTGCCGTCGTTTGTGTGTGTGGGTGCCATACTGACAGGTACCGTACTGTAATCAGTGTACCGTACGGTACACTTTCTTTGGGGGTGTCAGCTTTTCTGCCTGTGAATTTGTCTTATTTGAGAAATATAAGGCACCCCCCGAAAATAAGACGTAGCACAACATTTGGAGCAAAAATTAATACAAGACAGTGTCTTATTTTCGGGGAAACACGGTATGTACCTGGACAATCATTAAGTGTTGTACCTTATGATTCTTAATGTATATTTTCTTTTATGTACACTGGGAGCATATACACCAAAGACAAATTCCTTGTGTGTTCGATCCATTCCATTCTATTCCATTCCATTCCATTCTACTCCACACCATTATATTCTATACTCTATTGTTCTGTTCTGTTCTGTTCTATTCTATTCTATTCCTTGATTGTTTCCTCATTGCTATTCCTCATTCCCTCGCTACTTCGCGGTTCATCCTTTGCGGATTCACTACTTCACGGGTTTTCAAAGGGGGCTTAAATCCATTAAATCCATTAATAATTTTAAGTCCATTAAAAATCCATAAAATTCTTCTACAGTCCTACTGCACTCTATTAAAGAAACTGGTAGGATATCTCATGTAGTTCCAGCTGAGAAACATTATAGAATGACTGTTTAATGCAAAGGGTGGGTTTTAAAAGTCCAAATACTCGTTAAATACATTAAAAAATATCTTTCCTCCACTTCACGGAACTTCGTTTTTCACGGGTGGTCTTGGAACGCATCCTCCGCGAAAATCGAGGGATCACTGTATTCTCCACTGTCCTCACCATTTTCTGTATGGACTTTCTACCCGAGGCACTTGCTGTCACCAAACCAAACATGCAGTTTGTTAAAATGCTCTCAATCATGCCTCTGTAAAAAGTGGCCAGGACGGCAGGAAAAAGATGTGCTCCCCTCATCCAATGCAACAAATGCAGACAACTGTTTGCATGCTTCACTAAGGGAAAAGTACTATTTGTTTAAAAATTCAGATTTATTTATTCATTCATTCATTCATTCATTCATTCATTCATTCATTCATTTATTTATTGGATTTGTATGCCGTCCCTCTCCGGAGACTCGGGGTGGCTAACAGCGACAATAAAACAGTGTACAATAGTAATCTGATATTAGAAATGATTAAAAATTCATTAATATAAAAACCAAACATAGATACATACATACCATGCATAGAATTGTAAAGGCCTAGGGGGAAAGAGGATCTCAATTCCCCCATGCCTGGCGGCAGAGGTGGGTTTTAAGGAGCTTACGAAAGGCAAGGAGGGTGGGGGCAGTTCTAATCTCTGGGGGGAGTTGGTTCCAGAGGGCAGGGGCCGCCACAGAGAAGGCTCTTCCCCTGGGTCCCGCCAAGCGACATTGTTTAGTTGACAGGACCCGGAGAAGGCCCACTCTGTGGGACCTAACTGGTCGCTGGGATTCATGCGGCAGAAGGCGGTCCCTGAGATAATCTGGTCCGGTGCCATGAAGGGCTTTATAGGTCATAACCAACACTTTGAATTGTGACCGGAAATTGATCGGCAACCAGTGCAGACTGCGGAGTGTTGGTGTGACATGGGCATTTTTGGGAAAGCCCATGATTGCTCTCGCAGCTGCATTCTGCACGATCTGGAGTTTCCGAACACTTTTCAAAGGTAGCCCCATGTAGAGAGTGTTACAGTAGTCGAGCCTCGAGGTGATGAGGGCATGAGTTTAAAATTCAGATTTGTGTTCCTCTCGCTGGAATCGTAGGTTGCCTGTTTTCCCTTTTAAAATTCCAGTGCATGCTTGCAGGAGTCACTTTTAGTAGAAGCTAAACCTCTATTGTTGTCATTATTCCGCTCTAATTTTATTGCCTAATTTTATCATGTCAGCGTTGCCATTCACTGGTTGATCTTTGCATTCGCTAATCCACATTACTGGTTGACTTTCAACATTTTAATTGTTTGGAATTGCTTGTTTTGAGACGTGCTTTGTCGAGAGGCTCATCACTATTATCATTAAACCCCAAAGGAAAAAATAACGCAGTTTAATTGCTCTGTAGAACTCCGGGCTTGTGGTCTAAATTGGCATGCAGTAAAATTTACTTTCCTTCCCCCTTCCCTCCCTCCCCCCAGAATAAATGAAGCCAGACAGTGGGTCCAGGAGCTCAAACCCACCAGAGGCTGTAATTTGCTGAAAGCTTTAAAGAAAGTCCTGGAAATGAGAGAATTGGATTCACTGGTGATCATAATAGGAACCTGGTAGGTCCCCTGTTGAAAGGCAAATGTTGGCTTTGGTTTAAATATGCAGGTAGTCCTCAACTTACAACTTGAGCCCAAAATTTCCGCTACTGTTAAATGGATTTTGCCTCTTTTTATGACTTTTCTTGATACAGTTGTTATTATTATTATTGATATTGACATTAATTGTTCTGCCTGGCCGCAGGCCATCCAGAAACAAAGGAATTAACCAAACACACACACACACTCGTAGGCTTGTAAAAAGGAAGCAAAGAGGTTCTCTTTATGTACAGAAAATTGCAAGCCTCGGCGTTTGCCGGAGTAATGTTAGTTTATGAGTCCAAAGGGTCAGAGTTAATCACTCAAGTCAGCACAGAAGTCTTTCTGGCTTACGTCAGCCAAATTAACTCACGGCTTGAATGTCAGAATGTCCAAAGATATCCACAGCAAACACGAAACCATAAATTCATCAAAGTTTTTCTCCAAAAACTGAACGATAAACTCCCACACCGTCATCTGTAAACCTCCCCTTTTTCAAGGCTGCAGCAGCGTCATTAATTCTTAGCACCTGTGACTTAGAATCTGGTTCTGTGTTTGCGCAGCTGCTCTTGGTGTCCCAACATTCTCCTGACCCGAACATTGAGAATAGGATCGTTCATTAAGTCCTCGCCGTCTGATTCAGAGGAAACTCTGGCTGGAGATCTGACCGGCTCCATTTCCCTCTCTTCGTCTCCAACTCTTTCCTCATCCCTTTCTCCTTCTGATTCACTGTCTGATTCCTCCTCCAGCCAGACGGGTCTTCTGTGATCAGACGGCTCCCACTCCTCTGAGTCCAAATCGGCAACCATGGGACCTGGCCTGAAGCCAACCACAAAATTAATATTGATATTAATACAGTGATACCTCATCTTACAAACCCCTCATCATACAAACTTTTCGAGAATACAAACCCGGGGTTTAAGATTTTTTTGCCTCTTCTTACAAACTATTTTCACCTTACAAACCCACCGCTGCTGCTGGGATGCCCCGCCTCCGGGCTTCCGTTGTCAGCAAAGCACCCGTTTTTGCGCTGCTTGGATTCCCCTGAGGCTCCCCTCCATGGGAAACCCTACCTCCGGACTTCTGTGCTTTTGTGATGCTGCAGGGGCATCCCAGCAGCGCAAAAACGGACGCTTCGCTGGCAATGGAAGTCCGGAGGGGGGTTTCCCAGCGAGGGGAGCTTCAGTGAAATCGCAGCATCGCAAAAACACAGAGGTCCGGAGGTGGGGTTTCGAGGACTTTGGGTTTTTTGCGATGCTGTGATTTCACTGATGCTCCCTTCGCTGGGAAACCCCACCTCCGGACTTCCATTGCCAGCGAAGTGCTCGGCTTTACGATGCTGGGATTCCCCTCCAGGGATTCCCCTGCAGCATTGCAAAAACACAGAATTCCAGAGGTGGGGTTTCCCATGGAGGGGAGCCTCAGGGGAATCCCAACAGTGCAAAAACGGGCGCTTCGGCTGGCAAAATGGGTGAATTTTGGGCTTGCACGCATTAATCTCTTTTCCATTGATTCCTATGGGAAACATTGTTTCATCTTACAAACTTTTCACCTTAAGAACCAATTAAGTTTGTAAGACAAGGTATCATTGTATTTACATGGGCATTGACATTAATATTAATATTAATTTTTGCGACCTTTCGACGTGCAAAGTCTGTGGTGAAGCCCGATTCACTTAATGACTACGTGGCTAATTTAACAACCGCAGCTAAGATAAATTGTGGGCTTGATTGTGGTCGTAAATTGAGGACCGCCTGCATTCTTTAGTTTTTGATGACCGTTCTCTCTTTCTGAATGCCATAACGATAGCTTATTCTTCTCTCCCAACCCATTCCTTTCTCCTTTCTCGTTTTCCAAAACAGTCCGGATCAGGCTCCAGAAATCCTGTCCGATTACATTCAACAGTGCACGGCAGCAAGGCATTTCCTGCTTCACACTGTGGCGTACAACTTCGGTAGCGAGGCTCCTCCTGTGAGTCTCCGGGTTGCGGGAAGGGAAGCATAGATCAGAAGTCCCAAAGGTGCTTTGTCAGGAGGGGACTGGGCTCTCTCGGTTCTTTTCTTGTTTGAAGACATTTTGCTCTTCATCCAAGATGCTTCTTCCGCTCTTGCTGGATTCTATCTATCTATCTATCTATCTATCTATCTATCTATCTATCTATCTATCTATCTATCTATCTATCTATCTATCTATCTATCTATCTACCTATCTACCTACCTACCTACCTACCTATATAATCAATCAATCTATCTATCTATCTATCTATCTATCTATCTATCTATCTATCTATCTATCTAATCTATCTAATCTATCTATCTATCTATCTATCTATCTATCTATCTAATCTATCTATCTATCTATCTATCTATCTAATCTATCTATCTATCTATCCTATCTAATCTATCTATCTATCTATCTATCTATCTATCTATCTATCTATCTATCTATCTATCTATCTATCTATCTAGAAACATAGAAACATAGAAACATAGAAGCCTGACGGCAGAAAAAGACCTCATGATCCATCTAGTCTGCCCTTATACTATTTCCTGTATTTTATCTTACAATGGATCTATGTTTATCCCAGGCATGTTTAAATTCAGTTACTGTGGATTTACCAACCACGTCTGCTGGAAGTTTGTTCCAAGGATCTACTACTCTTTCAGTGAAATAATATTTCCTCATGTTGCTTTTGATCTTTCCCCCAACTAACTTCAGATTGTGTCCCCTTGTTCTTGTGTTCACTTTCCTATTAAAAACTATCTATCTATCTATCTATCTATCTATCTATCTATCTATCTATCTATCTATCTATCTTATTTATTTGTCAAACAATTATAAGATGGTAATTTGTACAAATAAAACATTAGATAAGTAATGACAGAACATTAAAATGATAGAAGTAACTCTTTGCTTAGCGACAAAGATGAGTTTTTAAACTTTTTCGGAAGGCAAGGAGGAAGGGGGCAGCGTGAATCTCCGGGGGGGGGAGCTGATTCCAGAGGGCCGGGGCCCCCACAGAGAAGGCTCTTCCCCTAGGCCCCGCCAGCTGGCATTGTCTGGCTGATGGGACCCCGAGGAGGCCAACTCTGTGGGACCTCACCGGGCGCTGGGATTCGTGCAGCAAAAGGCTGTGCTCTTTGGGATGAACACCCTTCGAATGGTGGAGGAGTATGAATGGATTGGGGGGGGGGGAGGTGTAGAACCGTTCGTGCTTCAGCTTAAAATGCAGACAATACAGACTCATCCTCAACAGCAGGGGTAGGCAAACTTGGCTCGTCTATGACTTGTGGACTTCAACTCCCAGAATTCCCAAGCTAGCATGATTGGCTGAGGAATTCTGGGAGTTGAAGTCCACAAGTCATAGACGAGCCAAGTTTGCCTACCCCTGCTCAACGGCTTGCCCCTGTCTTCAACTGTGAAGGGACAACATCCTGCAGCCAAGAAGGCTCCACATACATGTCCCCTCCTCAGGTGACCCAGATGCAGTGATGGGCTTCCTCTGGTGCATGCACACCATTCATACAGTTTGGCCATGAAAGATATACAATTCATGGCCCCCAGGCCTGCTGGCATAGCCAGGTCTTTGTGGCCTTACGGAAGGCGAGTAGGGTGGGAGCAATACGGACATCATAAATTACCTATCAATTAATTACAATTTATTGATGGATGGATGGATTGGATTGGATTTATATGCCACCCCTCTCCGAGGACTCGGGGCGGCTTACAAGATATAAAAAACAATGCAACATCCTAATCCAATTAATTTTACACAATTAGTCTAAAACCCAGAAGTATTAAAATAAGACATTGCCATTCACACAACAAATGTACACTACATTCGTTGGCCAGGGGGCTAAGGTTTAATAGCCCCAAACCTGGCAGCATAAATGAGTCTTGAGACTCTTGCAGAAGGCAAGGAGGGTGGGGGCAGTGCTGATTCCAGAGGGCCGGGGCCCCCACAGAGAAGGCTCTTCCTCTAAGTCCCGCCAAGTGATATTGTCTAGTTGACGGGACCTGGAGAAGGCCAACTCTGTGGGACCTGACCGGTTGCTGGGCCTCATGCGGTAGAAGGAGGTCCCCGAGGTAATCTGGTCCGATGCCATGTAGGGCTTTGTAGGTCAAAACCAACACTTTGAATTGCGTCCGGAAACCAATCGGCAGCCAATGCAGTCCGCGGAGTGCTGGAGAAACATGGAGATGCCTTGGAAGGCCCATAACTGCTCCCGCGGCTGCATTCTGGACGCTTTGAAGTTTCCCTGTCCTCTTCACAGGTAGCCCCATGTAGAAAGAATGCACTTTATAAAACAGAATTATTGTTCAGAGGGAAACAGCCGCCGACTTCCCTTGAATTTAATCCATTTTTAGGCCGTGGTCAAAAGCTTGGCGGAAGATCTGAAGGGCCATTACCATTGCTACTCGGAAAAAATTGAGGTAGGTTTTTAAAAAAAAAAATTTTTATTGAATTTTTAAAGAAAGACCAACGAAGACATACAACATTGAACACTCAAGGAGCCGCCATTGCTCCGCTTATCTTAGAAGTCTAACTACTGCAAAAAAGAAAAACCTAACTATAGTCAGATCAATAGAAAAATAACATACATTCATATTTAATAAATTTAATTCTATATGTTAATTTAATTACTTTGTCTATAAAATGCTTATTCAAAAAATATAATATACAGTAGTAGGTTTTTCGACTCAAGGCACATTACTTCGTATCGCAATGGACGTGCCTGCGTCACACTGTAAAAATGTCCTTTTACACACTAAAGCCTGGGACGGTGAGCAAATGGCCAAACGGGCAAACCGGAAGTTCAAAAAACCCGGATTTCCTGTTTACCCGTTATGTCGTTTTTCACACTCTGGAGCTGCGGTCCCCAAACTACGGCCCGGGGGCCGGATGCGGCCCGGTGAAGCAATTTATCCGGCCCGCGGCAGCACACGAGATTTTACCTGGAGCCTGGCATTGGAGAGATAGAGTGAGTGTGAGAGAGAAAGAAATCAAGAGAGAGAGAGAGAAAGGAAGAAAGAAAGAGGGAGAGATAGAGAGAGAAAGGAAGAGGGAGAAATAGAAAGAGAATGAGTGAGAGAGAAAGAAAGAAAGAGAGAGAAAGAGGGACAGAGAGAAGAGAAAGAAAGAAAGGAATAGAGAGGGAGAGAGAAAGGAAGTGGGAGAGATACAAAGAAAGTGAGTGAGAGAAAGAGAAAGTGAGAGAGAGTGAGAGAGAGAGAGAAAAAAAAAGGAGAGGAAGGAAGAGAGAGAGAAAGAAAGAAAGAGAAAACCCGGCAAGGAGTTGGGGACTTGCTCCACTTCGCTTCCTCCTCCTCCCTCAAGGCGGCGGCATTAAGAAAACCGCAGTTTTTTAATATTCCGGCCCTCCAACAGTCTGAGGGACAGTGAACTGGCCCCCTGTGTAAAAAGTTTGGAGACCCCTGCTCTGGAGGCTTCAGGGAAGCTTCATGCGCCTACGTCACATTGGAGAAATGGCCCTCTGCACACATGCAGAAGCCTCATGCGCAGAAGGTTCTTTGCCTACTACTTTTGAAGAGCGTCAACCAGAGGACCAATTCGGGGTGTGGTCAATTGCCCGTCATTGCCGGTTTGTCAAGCAGGGACAAATTTCCACCACCGGTTCGGGCAAACCAGTCCGAACTGACACCAATCTACCAGTGGGTTATTTTAAAGCAGGAATGTGCTGTTTGAACCTCTAGGACTTCCTGTGGTCTCTCAATTTTTCCAAATATATTTGAATTGTGATTTTATATTTTTTTTAAAGTGCCCAGAAGGAAAGATGATATGGGGAGTCCTCGACTTATAACAGTCCGTTTAATGACCGTTCGAAGTTACGGCGGCCATGGGAAAAAAGTTGACTTATGACCACCTTTCACCCTTCTGATCACTGCAGCATCCCCCATGGTCACGTGATCAGAGTTCAGATGCTTGGCCACTGGTTCATACTTACAATGGTTGCAGCGTCCTGGGATCGCGTGATTCCCTTTTGCGACCTCTGGACAAGCAAAGTCCACGGGGAAGCCACAGTTAATAACCATGTTGCTAATTTTTCAACTGCAGGGATTCACTTAACAATTGTGGCAAGAAAGGTTGTAAAACGGGGCAAAACCCAATTAAGAAATTTTTCATTTAACATAACTTTTGGGCTCAATTGTCATAAATCAAGGACTACCTGTAATTTTTCTCTCCCTCCCTCTCCCTTTCTCCCTCCTTCTCCTCTCTCCCTTCCTCTCCCTCCCTCTCTCTCCCACTCTCTCTCTTCCTCTCTTCCCGCTCTCCCTGCTTATTGCCCTCCCTCCTCTTGTCTCCCTCTGTCCCTCTCCCTTCCTCCCTCTCTCTCCCTCTTCCTCCCCCCTCTCTCCCTCCCTCTCCCTTTCTCCATCTCCCTCCCTCTCCTCCCTCTCTTCCTCTCCCTCCCACTCTCTCCCTTCCTCTCTTCCCGCTCTCCCTTACTGCCCTCCCTCCTCTTGTCTCCCTTTGTCCCTCTCCCTCCCTCCCTCTCTCTCCCTTCCTCCCCCCTCTCTCTCCTCCCTCTCTCCCTCCCTCTCCCTTTCTCCCTCCCTCTCCCTCTTCTTCCCTCCCTTCCTCTCCCTCCCACTCTCTCCCTTCCTCTATTCCTGCTTACTGCCCTCCCTCCCCTTGTCTCCCTCTGTCCCTCTCCCTCCCTTCCTCCCTTTCTCTCCCTCTCTCCCTCCCTCTCCCTTTCTCCCTCCCTCTCCCTCCCTCCCTTCCTCTCCCTCCCACTCTCTCCCTTCCTCTCTTCCCGCTCTCCCTGCTTACTGCCCTCCCTCCCCTTGTCTCCCTCTGTCCCTCTCCCTCCCTTCCTCCCCCCTCTCTCTCCTTCCTACCGCCCTCCCTGTCTCCCTCTGTCTCTCTCACCATTTGGCATCCTCTAACCAGAGTTGTCACAGCACAGATATTCATCTGGTTCTTTCTGAGCGGCAGAAAGCAGACAGCTTGCTCAAGGTCGTGAACGAGATCTACGAGGGCAAGATGCGCGATTCGCTTTTCAATTTAGTGACAAATGTAAGTCCCCGATTCCTTTTAGATTAGAGGCTTCGTTTGTGTGCCCGTAGCCCAGGGTTAGGAAATCCCCATAATCATTATATTTACTTGTGTCGCTTCCTTATCTCAAATGTGGTACACGGGACCAATATACAATGTATTTTATTCAAAAAAAATGTTACATTTCTTATTTATTGCCTTTGTCTTACATATCGGATGGGCAGTACAGTATATCTAGTGATGGTGAACCTTTTGGGGTTTGCGTGCCAAAAGAGTGTGTGCGTGCGCATGCCAGCGCACACATGTTTGCCCACGCCCATTTCCTCCCCTTTATGCATTCGTGCACACACACACACTCTTGCTGCTCCCTGCACATGCGCACACTTGTCACTGAAGCCTGGGATGGTGAACAAATGGCCAAACCGGAAGTTTGGAAAAAGGGACTTCCGGTTTGCCCGCGGTGCTGTTTTTCGCACTCCAGAGGCTTCAGTAGTTGACTACAGTAATACCTCGTCTTACAAACCTAATTGGTTCCCGGGGGAGGTTCGTAAGATGAAAAGTTCGTAAGATGAAACATTGTTTCCCATAGGAAACAATGTAAAATCAATTAATCCGTGCAACGGGAAAAAAAACACGCAAAAAACCGACGACGACGGGCTGTCGCTTTTTGAAACAGCCAGGGGGCTTCTCAGCGTCTTCCTGAACCCGAACGCCAAACCCAAACTTCCGGGTTCGGCGTTCGGGAGGCCGCCGATAAGCCCCCCGGCTGTTTTAAAAGGTGGCAGCCGGGCGGCAGGGCTTCTCGGCGGCCTCCCGAACCCGAACTTTTGCCGAACGTCCGGGTTCGGCATTCAGGAGGCCGCTGAGAAGCCCCGCCGCCTGGCTGTCACCTTTTGAAACAGCCGGGGGGCTTCTTGGTGGCCTCCCGAACCGAACCCGGAAGTTCGGGTTTGGCGTTCGGGTTCAGGAGGATGCTGAGAAGCCCGCCGGCTGTTTCAAAAAGCGACAGCCGAGCGGCGGGGCTTCTTGGCAGCGGCGGCGGCGGGTTCGTAAGAAGGAAAAAGTTTGTAAGAAGAGGCAAAAAATTTCTGAACCCCGGGTTCATATCTCGGGTTGTTCGTAAGACGAGGGGTTCGTATCATGAGGTACCACTGTATTGAAAAGGAACAAGAACACCCTGTTTTTTACAGCGGGCTTGTCGACTCTGTCTCTGCTTAGAGTTCAACGGAACACGTAAAGTCGCCATCTCTGGTACAGCTGTCCAAACCCTTCCAGCACGAGCGCCTTCTTGCAATCCAGACCCCCAACTTCTTGGACAAATCCTCTGCGGAATGGTTAAAAACCAACGGATTGCGAGGTAAGGCACAACCCCGAGGTGCCCCTCTGAAACAGTGCCAGTTCGGACCAGTGGCTAGACTCGGGTTTCTTTTTTTTTAACCTTCCTGCAGCCAAGAAACTCAGCCTTTACCAAGTCTTAGCACCCAACGCTTTCTCGCCCGTGGAAGAATTTGTGCCAGTCCTTCGAAAAACGGTCTCGTCCAAGCTGCACGGGGTAAGTCTAGGGGGAACCGATTGGGTTCGCTTGTGGAGGGATTGTGGGAATTGCTCATTCCTGGGATGGAGTAAGCAGGGAATCCCAAGAAGATACCATCCAGTAAACATGGGCAGGTTTGATCTGAACTTTTTTCATCCAGAACAGCTGGATATAGCCCCATGAATCCACCTAATGAGGACCCGGATTGTGGGGGCAGTAGGCTGGCTCTGTTAAAAAGTGCTATTGCTAACATATTGTAAGTTGCCCTGAGTCAAAGGAGAAGGGCGGCATAAAAATTGAATGAATGAATGAATGAATGAACGAACTTATTTATTTATTTATTTATTTATTTATTTATTTGATTGATTGATTGATTGATTGATTGATTGATTGATTTGTATGCCACCCCTGTCCGTAGACTCGGGCTGGCTAACAACAGTGGTAAAAACAACATGTGACAATCCAATACTAAAACCCTTATTTTAAAAACCAATCATACATACAAACATACCATACATAAATTGTAGAAGCCTAGGGGGAAAGAATATCTCAGTTCCCCCATGCCTGAAGGCAGAGGTGGGTTTTAAGGAGCTTGCGAAAGGCAAGAAGAGTGGGGGCTATTCTAATCTCTGGGGGGAGTTGGTTCCAGAGGGCCGGGGCCGCCACAGAGAAGGCTCTTCCCCTGGGGCCCGCCAAACAACATTGTTTAGTTGACGGGACCCGGAGAAGGCCCACACTGTGGGACCTAACTGGTTGCTGGGATTCGTGTGGCAGAAGGCGGTCCCTGAGATATTCTGGTCCGATGCCATGAAGGGCTTTATAGGTCATAACCAACACTTTGAATTGTGACCGGAAACTGATCAGCAACCAATGCAGACTCTGGAGTGTTGGTGTAACATGGGCATATTTAGGGAAGCCCATGATTGCTCTCGCAGCTGCATTCTGCACGATCTGAAGTTTCCGAACACTTTTCAAAGGTAGCCCCATGTACAGAGCGTTACAGTGTAATATATGTAATATAGAATGATAGTAAGCTCTTATCTAAATTCTACAATACAGTTCTCAACTTACAACAGTTCATTCATGTATTCATTTGTGCAATTTATATGCCACCCAACTCCAATTGGACTCTGGGGGGCTTTCAAAATAACGACGACTAAAAAACAGTATAAAAAATATAAGTTACACTAACAACAAGAGCAAAAGACAATCTAAAAATGCATTAATAACCCTTAACACCATACATACTCTCAATCATTGGTGATCCCAGGCCCGCCAGAAAGTCTTAACGGCTTTCTGGAAGACCGGTAGGGTGGGGATAACGCGGATCTCCGGAGGCAGTTGGCTCCAAAGTATCGGAGCTGCCACAGAGAAGGCCCTTTGTGATGCTCAATCTTAATGAACATAATGAACTCAATCTGTATAGTCTGGAGGACAGAAGGAAAAGGGGAGACATGATCGAAACATTTAAATATCTTAAAGGGTTAAATAAGGTTCAGGAGGGAAGTGTTTTTAATAGGAAAGTGAACACAAGGACAAGGGGACACAATCTGAAGTTAGTTGGGGGAAAGATCAGAAGCAACATGAGAAAATATTATTTCACTGAAAGAGTAGTAGATCCTTGGAACAAACTTCCAGCAGACGTGGTCGGTAAATCCACAGTAACTGAATTTAAACATGCCTGGGATAAACATATATCCATCCTAAGATAAAATACAGAAAATAGTATAAGGGCAGACTAGATGGACCATGAGGTCTTTTTCTGCCGTCAGACTTCTATGTTTCTATGTTTCTATGCTGTGCTGTACTCTTTGTTGCAGAAAGCCATGATGCAGTTTGAATGGCACGATGGGACCACGAAAAACATCCACGTCGATCCTCCAATATTATACGACTACCAGGTGAATAAATTGCACATTGTGCCCTAACCACAGGTGAAATCCAGCTGGTTCTCATCAGCTCATCCGAACCGCTAGTAAATTGTTCAGGCAGTTCGGAGAACCGGTTAAAAATAAAGTGCGAGAGAGGGGTGTTTTTTTCTCACTCTCCCTTCAGTCAGTAACTCCACTTAACAGTTACTTGGGAAGAGGTGTGATTCTGTGTCGGTTTTGTTCTGGACCTGGACTGGGATCTGGCTGGCTGCTCCAATAATAAGAGCTTTACAGGCTTGTAATTTTCAAAACCACATTTCTTTTATTTTTCCTTCTACATTGGATTTACAGAAATGCATTCCAATCTCGCAGACTAAACTATGAAGTTATAATTCTTCCTAAAATAACAGGCTGTCTACTTCAAAACATCTTATCTCTGGTTTAGGTTCACGCTACTAAAAGACAGTTTTATTATGTAATATAAACACTCACTTATCTGGAGAAACAGCATATGTCTCCATATTGTTTCTAGCACTTTGAAGGAAGCATTTATCTCTTCCGGTCAATTCCGGATGTGATGTAATTAATTAATTTACACACTCTGAATAGCATATTAAAACCTCTTCACCCCCAGTTCATTTTTTTCTTTAATCTTCGAAGTTTTGCACTTAACCAAGGACTCTTCTCAACACCCCCAGTATCTGAAGCATTATTACTTTCCATACTTTCGTCAGATGGACGTTCTATCAATTTCTCGCCACCACTAGTCTCCTTCTCCATATCTCTTAAATCAGAGTAATTTACAGCTTCTACATCATCTTCATCTTCTGAATCTGACAATTCCAAAGGCAGACGGGGAACACACACAACAGGTTTAGAGTTTTTTAAAGACCCAGTTGCAACAAGCTTCTTCCTAAAATGTTGGCATTGTCAACGAGCCTGTAGCTTCGGTTGATGTCTTTTCTTCCTTGGCTTCACAGAAACAACTCGGGCACACGGTGAAAATGTACGAGAGGCGCATTGATTGGCTGTCTCTTTCCAGCAGAAGAGTTTGGGGAACGGTTTGTGAAAAAAGGTACCAAGTTTGGACTTTTGAACCATCCATTTCAGACGCCTTCTTGCCTTTTATTTCTACGTCTATCCATTTCTCTTGATCAATCCCTTTTCAATCCTGGCGCATGTGCTAAAATAATAATAATTATTATTTATTTATTTATTTTAATGTATAACACATCTGGTTTCAACCAACGGGTAAACATTATGGGAGTAGAAATGAAGGAAGCATACTCAACGGTTAAACAGAGGTAGAGAACTTAAGGATGACATGACTTGCTTTATGACCATGGTAAAATGGTCAAAAATTAAGTCGGTGACTCTGACAGAGTTATACTTTCGGAAGATAGCCAGCCCAACCAGCTAACCAGCCCAACCAGCTAACCAACCCAACCAGCCAGCCACAGACCAATAGATATGGAGTTTTGTTGAAGTCTTCAATGAAACACGGCAGCAGTAGGAAGTCTTGGAAAAATATATTCACTTCTTGTTTACACTACACTCTATAGTCTATCTTTACTATACATACACCACACTAGTAGATCTCTACAACTATCTCAATGATAATAACTCACAGGATCCAACAGATCGACACAGCAACTTCAGAGCACACTTCACACAGAACAGGATCAGAGAGCAGAGAGAGAAACACTAGAGAAACACTGCATATTCAAATATTTATCACCCAATGAGGTTGCTACATGCTTAATTGCCTCAGAATGACTCAGCATTCTGTACGTAAGCCTTCCTTCCGCATTGAGATATTACCTCAGGATATTGCTTAATCCTGACAGACTTGTCTTACGATCGCACCAGCTTGTGATGGAAGCGAAAACCTTTTTTCGTTTCAAAAGCAAAAACGGATGCTAGAACTTGATTCCGGGTGGCATTCCATGTCTAAACATGGTATCAGTTTCCGGTCACAATTCAAAGTGTTGGTCATGACCTTTAAAGCCCTACATGGCAATGGACCAGATTACCTCCGGAACCGCCTGCTACCGCATGAATCCCAGCGACCGATAAGGTCCCACAGAGTTGGCCTTCTCCGGGTCCCATCGACTAAACAATGTTGTTTGGCCGGCCCCAGGGGAAGAGCCTTCTCTGTGGCGGCCCTGGCCCTCTGGAACCAATTCCCCCCGGAGATTAGAACTGCCCCCACCCTCCCTGTCTTTCGTAAACTACTCAAGACTCACTTATGCCGCCAGGCATGGGAGAGTTAAGATATTCCTTCCCCCTAGGCCATTACAAGTTATGCATGGTATGTCTGTGTGTATGTTTGGTTTTATAATAGGGGTTTTTAGTTGTTTTTATTATTGGATTGTACATGTTGTGTTTATTATTGTTGTTTGTCGCCCCGAGTCTGCGGAGAGGGGCGGCATACAAATCCAATAAATTATTATTATTATTATTATTATCATTATTATCATTATTATCATTATTATCATTATTATCATTATTATCATTATTATCATTATTATCATTATTATCATTATTATCATTATTATCATTATTATCATTATTATCATTATTATCATTATTATCATTATTATCATTATTATCATTATTATCATTATTATTATTATTATTATTATTATTATTATTATTGCTTGCTGTTTTTTAAAAATTGAGCTTTTTTGGTGCCCGGGGAAAAAAACACATGAAATGTTGCCCAGAAGCAAGGGGGGGGGGGAAATTGTCTCAAAAGCAAAAACAGATGCTGGACATTGATCCGGGGTGGAATTCCATGTCTTAAAATGGTATTGCTTTCTGTTTTTAAAAATTGAGCTTTTTTTGGTGCCCGGGGGATGTTTCCCAAATCTCGATAAATTCCCTAAAATTGAGTAAAAGTGATTTTTCTTTGGGCAACAACTCAGAAAGCCATGACCCCATTTCAACAGTGATATTTAAAGAAGTGCTTCCTGTTTTTCCCTAATGAGGGGGGGGGGGAACCCTGCTTTGGAAGCACTACAATAAACCATGAATCGGGGTTTATCTTTTACCTTGGAAAAGAAGGGAACCCAATGCAAGAAAAATTAACATGAGTCTGAATCCAGTCCTTGAAAAAAAAGAGAGAGGAAATGTTAACAGCTTTTGGTTTTTCATTTTAGGGTGGTGATCCTCGTAGACATCTCCAAAACGAATACCGCTTACATCTTTCATATACAACACTCTTTGCGCCTTTTGCTGGAGGAGCAAATGGCAAACAAGACCCTGTTCAACATCCTGGCGTAAGCGGCTTTTGTTTTTTCCTTTGATCATTTTTTAATTACCATATTATGGGACTATAAGATGCCCCGGTGTATAAGACACACCAAGATTTCAAAGTGGAAGCAGGGGGAAAAAGGTTTTGTCCCTCCAGCCCCCAAGAGCACTTAGCTGGCCTCCCAAACTCTCTGTGCACTCTGTTTTTCGCAAAAATGGACTCGTTTTTCACCCACATTTTTTGCAAAAAATGGGGAACATGGAGGGTTTGGGACCAGTGTTGGGCAAACCGAACTTGCACAGTTCGGGCTCGTGCCGAACTTTGCAGTGTTCGGCATCCCGAACCCGAACTTTTTTAAAAGTTTGGGTTTGGGTTCGGCATTCGCTCGAACACCGCGAAGAGCCACCACCTGGGAGGAGATTGGGGAATCCCACGATGGGATTCCAGGGGCGGGGCTTTGACGTCACAGAGACTCCTTCCTGGCCGGCTGAAACGGGGAGTTGAGGAGGAAATCAACCCACGGGCCAGGAAGTAGTCTCCGTGACGTCAAAGCCCCGCCCCCGGAATCCCATCGTGGGATTCCCCACCTTTTTTCCTTCCTTTTATTTTTACGGAAAAGGACAAGCAAAAGGAGGTGGGGAATCCCAGGATGGGATTCCAGGGGCGGGGCTTTGATGTCACAGAGACTCTTACCTGGCCCGTGGCCTCAACTCCCCGTTTCGTCCAGCCAGGAAGGAGTCTCCGTGACATCAAAGCCCCGCCCCCGGAATCCCATCGTGGGATTCCCCACCTCCTTTTGCTTGCTTGTTTATTTTTAGGAAAAAGGACGCCGTAATGGCGCTGCTGCTGTTCGGGTTTGGGTTCAGCGAACTTACTCGAACTCCACTGCCAAGTTCGGGTAACTTCACCGAACCCATTTTGTTGGGTTTGCCCAACACTATTTGGGACGCCTGCAGAGTACTCCTGGGGGCTGGGAGAGGAAGAGTGAGTTTTATTCCAAAGAAGTGATTTTTCGCGACTTGGATTTTTACCAGAGACCCGAGAGCAGAACAGAAGTGGTGGCAGTGGGAGGCTCTGCCCACCCACCCGCACATTGCCATTTTAGAAACATAGAAACATAGAAGACTGACGGCAGAAAAAGACCTCATGATCCATCTAGTCTGCCCTTATACTATTTCCTGCATTTTATCTTAGGATGGATATATGTTTATCCCAGGCATGTTTAAATTCAGTGACTCTGGATTTACCAACCACGTGTGCTGGAAGTTTGTTCCAAGGATCTACTACTCTTTCAGTAAAATAATATTTTCTCACGTTGCTTCTGATCTTTTCCCCCAACTAACTTCAGATTGTGTCCCCTTGTTCTTGTGTTCACTTTCCTATTAAAAACACTTCCCTCCTGAACCCTATTTAACCCTTTAACATATTTAAATGTTTCGATCATGTCCCCCCTTTTCCTTCTGTCCTCCAGACTATACAGATTGAGTTCATTAAGTCTTTCCTGATACGTTTTATGCTTAAGACCTTCCACCATTCTTGTAGCCCGTCTTTGGACCCGTTCAATTTTGTCAATATCTTTTTGTAGGTCTTTTTCTTGTCTTTAACCCTCTGTGCATACACGATGGTGGGGATGGTAAGTAGATTTCACCGCTGGTTGACTCTGTATTTCTTTTGCAGCTTTGGAAGCGATGTTATGGCTTGGCAACCTGAAATGGTCCCACCTCATCCAGACAACCTACAGAGTGCTTGGAGGTAAAGAACTGCAACCCCTGTATGTCTCTGGAGAGTCTCCGTCATCCAAGGTCACGGTTGTCCAAAAGATGCTTTTTTTTTTCAAGACACATCTGAACTTTCTTCTTTTTCTTCGAAGACATTTCACTTCTCATCCAAGGAGTTTTCTGAAGGTTGTGGAGAAGCTACCTGAGTGACAAGCGAGACGTCTTTAAAGAAACACAATGAGGTCCAGCTGCCTCTTGAAAAAAGCACCTTTGGGACTATGATTAGCTGTGGGGGTGTAGTGGTTAAAGTGCAGTATTACTGGCTATTTTTGCTGCCTGCAGTTTGGCAGTTCAAATCACATGAGCCTCAAGGTTGACTCAGCCTTCCATCCTTCCGTGGTGGGTAAAATGAGAACCCAAATTGTGTTGGGGCAGGAGACTGATTCTGTAAACCGCTTAGAAAGGGCTGCGAAGCACTGTAAAGTTATATATAAATCTTAAATGCCGTTGCTATTACCCTTCCTTCCCTCCTTCCTTCCCTCCTTCCCTCCTTCCTTCCTTCCTTCCTTCTTTCCTTCCGTCCCTCCTTCCTTCCTTCCTTCTTTCCCTCCTTCCTTCCTTCCCTCCTTCCCTCCCTCCTTCCTTCCTTCCTTCCTTCCCTCCCTATCTTCCTTCCTTCCTTCCATCCATCCATCCATCCATCCATCCATCCATCCATCCATCGATCGTGACAGTGGTTAGAATGCAGTATTACAGGCTAACTCTGCCAACTGCCAGCAATTCGATCTTGACCGGCTCCAGGTTGACTCAGCCTTTCATTCTTCCAAGGTGGATAAATTAAGGACCCAGATTGTTTGGGGCAAGAGGCTCCCCTGGCCCTTTGGAATCAGCTCCCCCCAAGAGATTCGTATTTCCCCCACTCAAAAAGAACCCCCCCCCCAGACATTAGTAACAGCAAGACTAGGTGTAAAATAGGTTATTGAACATTGATTGATTTGAAAATGTATATACAGTGTTCCCTCAATTTTTGCGGGTTCGAACTTCGCGGAAAGTCTATACCACGGTTTTTCAAAAATATTAATTAAAAAATACTTTGCGGGGTTTTTTCCCTATACCACGTTTTTTCCCACCCGATGACATCATATGTCATCGCCAAACTTTCGTCTGCCTTTAATAAAAAATTTTTTTTAATAAACTTTAATAAATAAACATGGTGAGTAATAATCTGAATGGTTGATAAGGGAATGAGAAATTGTAATTTAGGGGTTTAAAGTGTTAAGGGAAGGCTTGTGATACTGTTCATAGCCAAAAATAGTGTATTTACTTCCGCATCTCTACTACGCGGAAATTCAACTTTTGCGGGCGGTCTCGGAACACATCCCTCGCTTTACTATTGATATATTTTTAAGGTATATGTATTGATGCATATATGGAAACTGGAGAAAAAAATTAAAAATACTTTTTAAAAGGAGATGTGGAATATCCCAGGAGAACATGGCTGACGCGCGCGCTTGTTTTTCTAGATGGGTTTTGTGTCTACGCTGTAAGGGCTCCAGAAATGTCGTGAAGGCCCTCAAAAGAGCCGTGGAGGTGAATTTTAAAGATAAAGACAAGCACGTGTCTCAAGGCCTCTATCTCCTGGCAGCTGGAGTCCCTGATCAGGAGACGGTAGGTGGACTTCCAAAATCAGTGCGGAAACTCTTAAGGAGAAACGTCAAAAACTTTAATATGCCGTAACCAGCGGTGGGCTATGAGCTGGAACGCTAAATTGCGCTCGCCGCGGCGGCTCATAAGTGCTTGTGGGGCCAGCGCGATTTTGCTTCGGCACCTGTGGAGGTAGCAAAATCGCGCACGGAGCCACAGCTGCCCCCATGTTTCGGCATGCAAAAAAAAACCTTTCCGAAACATGGGCGCACCTGCGGCTCCATGCATTGTATGCTTAGAAACATAGAAACATAGAAGTCTGACGGCAGAAAAAGACCTCATGGTCCATCTAGTCTGCCCTTATACTATTTTCTGTATTTTATCTTAGGATGGATCTATGTTTATCCCAGGCATGTTTAAATTCAGTTACTGTGGATTTATCTACCACGTCTGCTGGAAGTTTGTTCCAAGGATCTACTACTCTTTCAGTCAAATAATATTTTCTCATGTTGCTTTTGATCTTTCCCCCAACTAACCTCAGATTGTGTCCCCTTGTTCTTGTGTTCACTTTCCTATTAAAAACACTTCCCTCCTGGACCTTATTTAACCCTTTAATATATTTAAATGTTTCGATCATGTCCCCCCTTTTCCTTCTGTCCTCCAGACTATACAGATTGAGTTCATGAAGTCTTTCCTGATACGTTTTATGTTTAAGACCTTCCACCATTCTTGTAGCCCGTCTTTGGACCCGTTCAATTTTGTCAATATCTTTTTGTAGGTGAGGTCTCCAGAACTGAACACAGTATTCCAAATGTGGTCTCACCAGCATTCTATATAGCGGGATCACAATCTCCCTCTTCCTGCTTGTTATACCTCTAGCTATGCAGCCAAGCATCCTACTTGCTTTCCCTACCGCCTGACTGCACTGTTCACCCATTTTGAGACTGTCAGAAATCACTACCCCTAAATCCTTTTCTTCTGAAGTATTTGCTAACACAGAACTGCCAATACAATACTCAGATTGAGGATTCCTTTTCCCCAAGTGCATTATTTTACATTTGGAAACATTAAACTGCAGTTTCCATTGCTTTGACCATTTATCTAGTAAAGGTCTTAAGGTCTTAAGCATAAAACGTATCAGGAAAGACTTAAGGAACTCAACCTGTATAGTCTGTAGGACAGAAGGAAAAGGGGGGACATGATCGAAACATTTAAATATGTTAAAGGGTTAAATAAGGTCCAGGAGGGAAGTGTTTTTAATAGGAAAGTGAACACAAGAACAAGGGGACACAATCTGAAGTTAGTTGGGGGAAAGATCAAAGGCAACATGAGAAAATATTATTTTACTGAAAGAGTAGTAGATCCTTGGAACAAACTTCCAGCAGACGTGGTTGGTAAATCCACAGTAACTGAATTTAAACATGCCTGGGATAAACATATATCCATTGTAAGATAAAATACAGAAAATAGTATAAGGGCAGACTAGATGGACCATGAGGTCTTTTTCTGCCGTCAGTCTTCTATGTTTCTATGTTTCTATGTATTCTATTCTCATATCTCTTCTTCTATCCCTTCCCTGATATTTACTACTACATGTTTCTATTCTCTTTAACTTTCAATTTGTATCGGACAAAATAAATAAATAAATTAAATAAATAAATAAAAATTTCAAAATCAGCAAAAATATGTGACACACACACACACACGATTTGCATTCCCCCTTGTATTCTTTGTGTATAAATCATATACAGTCTAACAAATCTCCCTAAGTTTATGATGTTACCATCTAAGCGCTCCACATGTACGGCTATTTTGTCAACCATATTTGTTGACCGCTAGTTAGCGACTTATTAATTAAAATCACAACATTTCAGCCCATTCTAGTTTGATTCATTCTTTGTAAGATTCGGATAGTCTCCTGTTGATATGTTTACTGTTCCTCTTATCTGTAATATAATAATTGATCCTTTTGGAATAAAACCCTTCTTCAAGCAAGGAACTCGTGTCCAAAAGATGCCATGCTTTGCACTGGGATTTGGCCTTCTTGTCTTTCAGGACATCATCTCCTCTTACCTGGTTGAAGTCTGTGGGGGCTGCGATTTGCAACTCCACGTTTGCCTCTTTAGCGTTCATGCTTATTCGCTTGAAGACGAGCTACCACCACGCTATGCGAGTCCGGAAGAGACCGCCACCGCTTACAAAGACATGGTGCAGGCCGCCAACGGACGCTTTCATTGGTTTGGAGAAACAGGTGTGGTAGGATTTCAGGGCGTGTTTTTAATGCGCTTCCGGGTGCTACCTGGGAACCCTTTCCAGTGGTCTCCGGACCTTTTAAGAAGGTGGGCAACCGAGGTGGATTTCAGCAGGTTCTGACCAGTTCTGGAGAACCAGTAGTGGAAATTTTGAGTAGTTAACTTTAGAGAACTGGTGGTGGACATTTTGAGTAGTTCAAAGAACCGGAAGTGGAAATTTTGAGTAGTTCAGAGAACCGGACGTGGAAATTTTGAGTAGTTCAAAAAACCAGTAAATACCACCTCTGACTGGCCCCACATCATCTATTCTCTGCCTCCCGAGTTCCAGTTGATTGGGAGGAAATGGGAATTTTGCAGGTGGACACCTGTTTAATCTTGCTGGGGTGAGCCTTCATTTCTTCAAGAATTGATCTTATTAGAAAGAGGTGAAAATAGGGCAAAAGCAAGGATGTTTGTAAAAGTTGGATTGCATCAGATTTCAAAATTTAGGAGTTTATATTTTGTTTTTGTTTAATTCCTCCTTGCCTTCCGTATAATCCAGGTATCAACGAAAGTGATGACATCACCCTTATCCTATCTGAAATGGAGAAAGCAGTTCATTACTCGCACAAGGTTGGATCTTAGACCTTTCAAACCTTGACTTTCTTTTAAGCTATGTCTCTTTACCGGGAGGAGGATGCAGTCAGTGGATCAATCGTTTCGCACAACCATTGATATCAGTTCCTAGGATGTATTTATTAGATCTGACCTGGGTAAATATAAATGACCACAAGGTGGCAGCAAAGGGACCCTGAAATATTTCGCTCTTTGTGGCTCTCTAGTGGTGGTTGGGATTTTTGCAGCAAGAAATCTGGTGTCCATATTGGGGGATCAAATACCAAACTTAGATCAAGAAGCATGTTTCCCAATTTACAGCAAACCCAGACTTCAGAACCCATTAATTTATTTCATTTCATTTCTTTCCCATCTGTGGAAATAGGTTTGAAGAACAGCAACAAATCACATTTTAGAGGGGAAAAAAATATGCTGATGTCTATATGAGTGTTTTTTTGGTGTGGAGAACAGGAATTAATTTAATAATTTTGCGTAGTTAGAAATACACACTTCACATTTTTTTCCTTTAAAGAGGAATGAAAAAAAAAATCATTTTTAAAAATTCATTCCTGTTAGGAGTTACGGGTTATGTCTTCAATGAAATCTGCCTCTAAAGCATACCCCCATTCATTTTGGGATTTGTGGATTTATTTTCAGTGTGCCATGTTAGTGCAATCTTTAAAGCAGAAATCGGGGAATTTTTCGAGGAACTCATCACCTTCCGCCGCCGATGACCTCTCGTCACTAAAGAAGGAAGAAAAGAAAGCCAGACCTTCAAAAATACCATTTCCAAAGCCAACAGCCCTCAGCCTTGCTAGGATGGTGAGTTGGTGCTGGTAACTTCAGAAATGATCATACAGTGATACCTCGTCTTACAAACGCCTCGTCATACAAACTTTTCGAGGTACAAACCCTGGGTTTAAGATTTTTTTGCCTCTTCTTACAAACTATTTTCACCTTACAAACCCACCGCCGCTGCTGGGATGCCACGCCTCCGGACTTCCATTGCCATTTTTGTGCTACTGGGATTCCCCTCCACTGGACTTCCGTGTTTTTGCGATGCTTCGCTGACAACGGAAGTCCGGAGGTGGGGGTTCCCAGCGAGGGGAGCCTCAGTGAAATCACAGCATTGCAAAAACACAGAGGTCCAGAGGTGGGGTTTTGAGGACTTCGGTGTTTTTGAGATGCTGCAATTTCACTGATGCTCCCTTTGCTAGGACATCTGTTGTCAGCGAAGTGCTTGTTTTTGCGATGCTGGGATTCCCCTGCAGCATCACAAAAACATAGAAGTCCCGAGGTGGGGTTTCCCATGGAGGAGAGCCTCAGCAGAGCAAAAACGGGCGCTTCGGCTCGCAAAAGGGGTGAATTTTGGGCTTGCACGCATTAATCACTTGTCCATTGATTCCTGTGGGAAACATTGTTTCGTCTTACAAACTTTTCACCTTAAGAACCTCGTCCCGGAACCAATTAAGTTTGTAAGACAAGGTATCACTGTATATTTATTTATTTATTTGATTTGTATGCCGCCTCCTCCCCAGACTCAATATTGAAAAACAGACTCAATATTATCTCATATTGTCAGTTCCTTGCTTTGTTTGAAATTTTCCCTATACCAATTCTGGTCCTTGAGTCAGGAAAGCAGCTTTTGGACAATTGCCGGAGAAGGAAAATTGCTGGAGCAGGAAAAACATGAAACCAAAATATGCAAATATATATATATATATATATATTTAAATTAATGATGCAATTGACAGGTGCGGTGGCCTAAAGGTGGAGTTCTTGTCTCACAGTCAGGAAGCTGTGAGTTCAATCCTAGGTAGAGTCAGATATTTCTCTCTCTGGGCACCTTGAGAATTTATCTGTTGAAAAAAACCCCTTCTGCATTGGCGACAGGAAGAGCAACTGGCCAGCTGCATTTAGTTGGCCTAGAGTCCACCCTGCAAGAGATTACGGGGTCATTAAAAAAAGGATGATGATTAATGATGCAATTAACCTTTGGGAGAACCATGACCTGGATGGTTTAAGATTAAGTCATAGGATTAAGAATGATTGACAGTATGTATGATTTATAAGGGGTTCTTAATGTATTTTATGTTGCTGTTTGATTGTTATTGCATTTTATATTGCTCTTAATTTATTGTGATTATTGTGAGCCGCCCAGAGTCTTATTGGAGTTTGGTGGCATTTTATTTTATTATATTATTAGAGTTGGAAGGGACCTTGCTGGTCATTTAGTCCAGGGGTAGGCAAAGTTGGCTCTTCTATGACTTGTGGACTTCAACTCCCAGAATTTCCGAGCCAATCATGCTAGCTCAGGAATTCTGGGAGTTGAAGTCCACATGTCACAGAAGAGCCAACTTTGCCTGCTCCTGATCTAGTCCAACCCCTTGCTCAAGCCGGAGACCCTACACCATCCCAGTCAGATGGCAGTCCAATTTTTTTGAACATGTCGAGTGTTGGGGCATTCACAACCTCTGCTGGCAAGCCATTCCACTGGTTGATCGCTCTCACCGTCAGAAAGTTCCTTTTTATTTCCAGGTTTGTTTGTTTGTTTGTTTGTTTGTTTTGTTTGTTTTGTTTGTTTGTTTATTCATTCATTCATTCATTCATTTATTTATTCATTAAATTTGTATGCCGCCCCTCTCCGAAGACTCGGAGCGGCTCAAAACAGGAATACAAAATACAAATCCAATGATTGAAAAAGCAAAACTGTTAAAAACCCTTGATTAAAAACATATAACCCAAACAAACCATACATAAAACGGAACGGCAGAGGGGAATCAATTTCCCCATGGCTGGCGAGAAAGGTGGGTTTTTAGGAGTTTGCGAAAGGCAAGGAGGGTGAGGACAGTCCTAATCTCTGGGGGGAGTTGATTCCAGAGGGTCGGGGCCACCACAGAGAAGGCTCTTCCCCTGGGTCCCGCCAGACGGCATTGTTTTGTCGACGGGACCCGGAGAAGGCCAACTCTGTGGGACCTAACCGGTCGCTGGGATTCATGCGGCAGAAGGCGGTCCTGGAAATATTCTGGTCCAATGCCATGAAGGGCTTTATAGGTCATAACCAACACTTTGAATTGTGACCGGAAACTGATCGGCAACCAATGCAGACTGCGGAGTGTTGGTGTAACATGGGCATATTTGGGGAAACCCATGATTGCTCTCGCAGCTGCATTCTGCACGATCTGGAGTTTCCAAACACTCTTCAAAGGTAGCCCCGTGTGGAGAGGTTGAATCTCTCCTTGGACAGATTCCAAACATTGCTCCTTAAAATGTGTTAACATGTGACAAAGAATGAATGAATGAATGAATGAATGAATGAATGAATGAATGAATGAATGAATGAATGAATGAATGAGAATCTCAACAGACAAGAGGTTTTCTTACCTGTCCTCCATCTCTTTATGGATCCCGAGAACAGAATCAAGAAAGCGACAGTAGCCCCAAAGCCCTTTCGTGGCGCCCTCCGAGTGGCAAAGCAGAAATACCACCAGGTGGGTAGAAGTGAAGTGACCACTACGTGGGATGAACAAGGGTGGTTCTATAACTCTCAAATCGTATTTAGGTCCACAGTCAGCTGATGCCCATACGTGGACGTTGCCATGGTTTTAAGTCAGAATACGGAGGGTTTTGTCCCTCCAGCCCCCAAGAGCACTTAGCTGGCCTCCCAGTCTGTGGGTAGAAGTGAAGTGACCACTACATGGGATGAACAAGGGTGGTTCTATAACTCTCAAATCGTATTTAGGTGCCATGGTTTTAAGTCATAATACGGCTTGCTTTTATTTGCCTTTGAATAGCGATGTCCAAGCTTGGCAAATTTAAGACCTATGGACTTCATTTATTTATTTATTATTGATTGATTCAGCTTCTATGCTGCCTACTCCCAATGGGACTCAAGGCGGCTTACAACAATGTAGAGCAGTGTTTCCCAATCTTGGCATCTTGAAGAGATCTGGACTTCAACTCCCAAAATTCGCTGGCTGGGGAATTCTGGGAGTTGAAGTCCAGATCTCTTCAAGTTGCCAAGGTTGGGAAACACTGATGTAGAGAATACAATATAATCTAAAAGAAGTCAAATATTAAATTAAGACAGTAAAGCCCCATTATAAAACCTGCAAGACAACAATCCACTCAACATACATGCACACCACTCATACACAGTTTCCAGAATACATGCTGGTTGGGGAATTCTGGGAGTTGAAGTCCATGAGCCTTAAAGTGGCCACGCTTGGATACGCTTGATCTAAATCAACTGTACTTTAATAGTTAAGGTTCATGCTGGCTGGGGAATTCTGGGAGTTGATGTCCATGAGCCTTAAAGTTGCCAAGCTTGGACACACCTGATTTAGAGGATTGGCTTAATTCAACTTTACAGGATTGGGTGAACATGTTGTGGGTTCTCTATTTATCTCTCCATCTGTTTGCCTGTAGTTAAAATACAGTCATGTGTTTAATGCTTCCCCCCCCCCTGCAACATTAACATAATCTCCGGCCCCCTTTCAGGATTGGGAGGGCTGCTGTACGATCAGATATCCCGGCCTTTCCTTTAATGGAACGGAATGGAATGGAGTAGAATAGAATAGAATAGAATAGAATATATGGAATGAAATGGAATAGAAAATATGGAATGGAATAGAATAGAATAGAATAGAATAGAAATTATGGAATGGAACGGAAGAGAACAGAATAGAATTCTTTATTGGTAACGTGTGATTGGATACATAAGGAATTTGTCTTGGTGCATATGCTTTCAGTGTACATAAAAGAAAAGATAAATTTGTCAAGAATCATAAGGTACAACACTGATTTTATTTATTGTGCAGTTCAGCCCATAAAAGAGATTTTCCTGGCTAGGAAGAAATTGAACCCCAAGGCAAAGAAACAGCCAGCGACATCAGTCTCTTTGTTGGAACACAGCCGGAGCAAAAACATAGGTGGGTGTCTTCAGATAATGTGGAGGATTACTCCCCTTCCCGTAGATATGCTTGAAAACCTTTTAGCATCCTAAGGTGTGTAACAGGTTCTTTTTCCTTCCCTTGGTTACAGAATGTATTTTGTGTCTTTTTCCCGCCTGAGAGATTTAACCCTGCATTTGTCAATTCACATTTCTCTCCTTCCAGGAAGGAGCATCTAAAGAGTATCTAAAGAGATGAAAAAATAGGGTGTATTTCAGAAGCAAGAATAACACGACTTTCTTCCCCTCCAGAGGCAGATTTCAAAAAGAGTGGGAAAAGGTTGGTTCCCTCGGCGGTGTTGCCAAATGAGGAAGAAATCTGCTCCACCAAGACAGTACGTATTGTCTGTAACCCGCCGATTGTTAAACCATTGAATGCTTCTTCAGCTGTGGTTGTTAACTCCCGAGGCATCCCTGGCCCGCTCTCAAGTTGCCATAGGCAAGGGGAATGGGAAAACGAACTTGCAGCTACGGCAAAGCAGCATGGCAACCAACAACAAAAGCACATTCCAGACATATCTCTATCAAGGCTGTCTCCCGGAGTGACCCACGGTGGCCAGAGGGGAGTGATCTCCATAATCTATTAAATTGTTTCATGGGCAAATGTGACTGAATGACACACCCTGAAGGGAGGGGGGAAACAGGGCCAAGCCTGGGACATAAATTACTGTGGGGTCAGAGTTGGCTTCACTTGGAATGTTTGTTTATTTATATATTTGTCAAACAATTATAGGATGGTAATTTGTTGGAATAAACATTAGATAGGTAATGATAAAAAGTAATGATAGAAGACAATAGAACAGTAGGACAGGGATGGTAGGCAGGATGCTGTGCTTATGCACGCCCCTTACAGACCACTTAGAAAGGGGGAGGTCAATTGTGGATAGTCTAAGGTTAAAGGGTTTTGGGTTTGGGAGTAGAAACCACAGAGTCAGGTAGAGCATTCCAGGCGTTGATTGTTGCTGAAGTTGTATTTTTTGCAATCAAGTTTGGAGCGGTTGACATTTAGTTTAAACCTATTACGTGCTCGTGTGTTGTTGAGGTTGTAGAATTTGCTAACAGGTAGGACATTTTGGGTATATGATTTTATGAACAATAATTAAGTTGGAACAGAGACGACGGAGTTGTAAGTTGTCTAATCAGAGAATTTCAAGTCTGGTGGAGTAAGGTATTTTTGTTGTGAGAAGAGGAGTGAAGGACTCTTCTTGTGAAATATTTCTGGACTCTCTCAATTGTATTGATGTCAGATATGCTATGCGGGTTCCATACAGCTGAGCTGTATTCTAGGATTGGCCTGACAAATGTTTTGTATGCTCTGGTTAGAAGTTCAATATTACCAGAGAACAAGCTGCGAAGGATTGGGTTAGCAACTCTTAAAGCCTTTTTGGCAATATTGTTGCAGTGGGCTCTAGGACTTAGGTCATTGGATATGAGTACTCCAAGGTCTTTGACAGAGTGAGGGTCATCAATAAGTTCAATTCCTCCAAGTTTATATTTAGTGTTCGGATTCTTTTTTCCAATGTTTAAGATGGAGCATTTAGTGGTTGAGATTTGAAGTTGCCAGATTTTTGACCATAATGTGCCGACATGAAGCTCCTAATAAATAACTGGATTCCTTTTGAAGCTTGGCTCGAGGCTCATGATTTAATTAGAGCATCAGTCGGAACCCTGATACGTTGTGTCCACCATTCACTCAACAAACCTCTGGTTTTTCCCCCCTCCTCTCCAACAGTGGCTCAGCAAATGCAGCCTGAAAAAGCTAAAATTAGATTTGCCCACTGTCATTTTTGGACCTGGGAGCGTCCATCGGAAGGAGAAGGTGGAATCGCTGCACAAGAAAGTTTCGGCAAAATATTGCGACATTTTCCCAAGTGTAGAAATGCAAGTAAGTCCCTCCCCTCCTTTGGTACTTTTCGAGAGAAGCTGACATGTTTGTTTGGTAATCCTGATTGGGCGTGGTAGTAGTTCCCAAACTTGGCCACTTGAAGATATGTGGACTTCAACTCCCAGGATTCCCCAGCCAACACTGCAATATAAGTCATCATAGCAATATTCCTCCAACCTGTACTCGGCCTTGGACTTTTATTCTTCTTGTTTGCTTGTTTGCTTGCTTGTTTGCTGTTATTATTTATAGGCTGCTTTTAAGGGTCATAGCTTTTTTTCAAAACTGGCAGACAGACAGATAAATGATAGACAGGCAGTTGGGTGGATAGATAGATAGATAGATAGATAGATAGATAGATAGATAGATACATACATACATACATACATACATACATACATACATACATACATAGATTAGATAGATAGATAGATAGATAGATAGATAGATAGATAGATAGATAGATAGATAGATAGATAGATAGATAGATAGATAGATAGATAGATAGATATGGATGGATGGATGGATGGATGGATGGATGGATAAAGAGACATAGATAAGTGAAATGGATGGATGGATGGACAGATAGACAAAAGACTGACAGATGGGAGGATAGATAGATGTGATAGATTAGATAGATAGATAGATAGATAGATAGATAGATAGATAGATAGATAGATAGATTAGATAGATAGATAGATAGATAGATAGATAGATAGATAGATAGATATGGATGGATGGATGGATGGATGGATAAAGAGACATAGATAAGTGAAATGGATGGATGGATGGACAGATAGACAAAAGACTGACAGATGGGAGGATAGATAGATGTGATAGATTAGATAGATAGATAGATAGATAGATAGATAGATAGATAGATAGATAGATAGATAGATAGATAGATAGATAGATATGGATGGATGGATGGATGGATAAAAAGACATAGATAAGTGAAATGGATGGATGGATGGACAGATAGACAAAAGACTGACAGATGGGAGGATAGATAGATGTGATAGATTAGATAGATAGATAGATAGATAGATAGATAGATAGATAGATAGATAGATAGATAGATAGATAGGGATGGATGGATGGATGGATGGATAAAAAGACATAGATAAGTGAAATGGATGGATGGATGGACAGATAGACAAAAGACTGACAGATGGGAGGATAGATAGATGTGATAGATAGATAGATAGATAGATAGATAGATTAGATAGATAGATAGATAGATAGATAGATAGATACATACATACATACATACATACATACATACATACATACAATCATACTGCATACTACAGATAGGTAAATAGGTAGATAGACCAGATATAAATAAACAGACGGATGATAGATAGAAAGACATAAGAGAAAATGAGCTTTTCCCTAATTCACCTAAGGATAAAATGGGTGGGGTGGGGGTGGAGGCACATTCATACCTACAGGATTCTGCCCCAAACAGCTGTCCTGGTAAAAACAAGGTGAGATTTAACTGGCTTTGGTTTCTTAACATTGGACATGACCCCCCCCCATCACCTGTTAGAGTGACATCTTGTGATCTTGTCTCCCAGGGGATGGTGAAGCACCTGCAGATTCAACCCAAGGATCTGGACGACTACATCGGACAGATGGAGAGAGTGTTGCGGTGCTACATCCGAAGGCTGCAGTGGCTTCTCTCGGGTCGGTCTATCCTACTTAACCATCTTGGCAAGGGTTGTTTATGCCCTTTGCTTTCAAAATTGGGCCCCCTTGGCCCCAAAGTTTTTTTGGGGAGAAACTAATTCCTTTGAACCAGCTCAGGCCCATTTATTTATTTATTTATTGGATTTGTATGCCACCCCTCTCCGGAGACTCGGGGCGGCTGACAGCAACAATAAAACAGTGTACAATAGTAATTCAATACTAAAAACGATTAAAAACCCATTAATATAAAAACCAAACATACATACATACATACCATGCATAGAATTGTAAAGGCCTAGGGGGAAAGAGGATCTCAATTCAGAGGCAGAGGTGGGTTTTAAGTAGCTTACGAAAGGCAAGGAGGGTGGGGGCAATTCTAATCTTTATGGGGAGTTGGTTCCAGAGGGTCGGGGCCGCCACAGAGAAGGCTCTTCCCCTGGGTCCTGCCAAACAACATTGCTTAGTCGATGGGACCCGGAGAAGGCCAACTCTGTGGGACCTAACCGGTCGCTGGGATTCGTGCGGCAGAAGGCAGTCCTGGAGATATTCTTTAAGTGTGTGGACTTACCGTATTTTTTGGAATATAAAACGCACCAGAGTATAAGATGCACTTTCGTTTTGGGGGAGGAAAATAGTTTCCTATAATCCCTGACCATGGCCATGCATGGAGAATTCTAGATGACCACACTATATATATCCCAAAGATACCAGCCTGGAGAAGATTGGTTTGATGGGATTCCTGGCCACCATTTTATCCTTATTCTTGAGATTAAACCCAGGGCCAGGTAAGATAAAAAAAAGTGTCAACGGTCAAACAATTCTCTTCCTCAGGCAGCCGCCGATTTTTTGGGGTCATCTTGGAAGCCCAGGTTTGCATTCTGATCGACACCTCTGGTTCCATGGAGCATTCCTTGAGCCTGGTTGCGAAAGAGCTCACCTCCCTGATCTGGGAACAGCTGAGGACGAAGGCCACCAAGTAAGGAAGCTGCAGGGATAGTAGCTTACTTCATTCCAGGGACAACCAGTCTCAGACTGGTAAGTTGTCCTCAAAAAAGCAGGCTTCTTCGGTCTCCACACCCAAATTTTCACCATTTTAGAAGGTAGTCAAATGTTACTCAAAGAGCTAGTGTGGTCCTTGTTCAGAACCTGCTGACTCAGGCCAAAGCCCATCGAGTCTACGTCACAGAGTGGCCCACCAATTGTACTTGGGGATCTTGAGCAGAAAGAGAAGGCAAGACCCTCCCTGTCCCTTGACCCCCCAACAGCTCATCTGTTTGGAACCCATATCGCATCTCAGACATTAACACCCTTGAAAATGTCCAAAGATACTTCACCAGAAGAGCCCTTCACTCCTCCACTCGAAACAGAATACCCTACTAGACTAGACTTTCAATCCTGGGCCTAGAAAGTTTAGAACTAAGACGCCTTAAACAAGATCCAAGTATTGCCTACAAGGTCATATGCTGCAACGTCCTGCCTGTCGGCGACTACTTCAGCTTCAACCAGAACAACACAAGAGCACACAACAGATTTAAACTTAATATTAACTGCTCCAAACTTGACTGTAAAAAATATGACTTCAGTAACCGAGCTGTCGAAGCGTGGAACTCATTACCGGACTCCATAGTGTCATCCCCAAACCCCCAACACTTTACCCTTAGATTATCTACGGTTGACCTATCCAGATTCCTAAGAGGTCAGTAAGAGGCGAGTACAAGTGCACTAGAGTGCCTTCCGTCCCCTGTCCTATTGCTCTCCTATATCTCCTATACCTTTCCTCTATTCCTATATCTCTTCTTCTATTCTTTCATTGATATGTTCTATTACTTTATCTTCTTTTCTATTCTTTCTTAGATATATTTTACTATGAGTATCTCCTCTATAACCTTCATTATGTATTTTACTATGTGTATACTGATGTATACCCACTAAAACCCTCATTGTGTATTGGACAAAATAAGTAAGTAAGTAAGTAAAGTAAGTAAGTAAGTAAGTAAGTAAGTAAGTAAGTAAGTAAGTAAGTAAGTAAGTAAGTAAGTAAGTAAGTAAGTAAGTAAGTAAATAAATAAATAAATAAATAAATAAATGGTACACAAGGGAACCCTGCCTGCCTCCACCAACATAGAGGCGGCACATGGACATCTGTTTCAATAACCACCTAAGATACACTTGGCATCCATGAATCCTGCCTTGAAGCTATCCAGGCTGACAGCTGTCGCAACCTCTTCTGGAAAGGGAATTCCCTAAACCCAGGACCCTCTGGGTTAAGAAATATTTCCCTTTATTTGTCCTCACTTTCTTACCTATGAACTTTAGGGAGGGCCCCCTCATACTAGTATTGTGTGATAGAGAAAATAATTTTTCTCTATCCGCCTTTTCCTATCCCATGCATGATTTTATACACTTCGGTCAAGTCACCCCAGAAGTAGTAGAAGGTCCAGAGATAATGAAAGGAAGACCACCTGATCTTCTCCAGTCATAGAAATATCAACTAATTGCTTGGGTAGCACCTCTGGTGTAGGAGCATGTTGTGTCCTTTTATAGCAGCTCTTTTAGGACAGCTCATTCACCTTTGGTCCCTACCTGTCACTCATCTCTCACCCGTGGCTCCTAATAGCTGTAGCATGCGCAGCAGCCACACCCCAGGCAACAGCTTTGACCGGCTGGCCAAACCAGTCTGAGAGTAGCCAATTGATCTTTGGCGAGATAGGGACTGACTGACTGACTGACTGACTGACTGACTGACTGACTGACTGACTGACTGACTGACTGACTTACTTACTTACTTACTTACTTATTTATTTGATTTATATGCCGCACCTCTCCGCAGACTCAGGGCGGCTAACAACAGTAATAAAACAGCATATAATAATAATCCAATACTAAAAAACAGTTAAAAACCCATTATTATAGAAACCAAACATACATACACATATACCATGCATAAAATTGTAGAGGCCTAGGGGAAAGAGTATCTCAATTCCCCCATGCCTGGCGGCAGAGGTGGGTTTTAAGCAGCTTACGAAAGGCAAGGAGGGTGGGGGCAATTCTAATCTCTGGGGGGAGTTGGTTCCAGAGGGCCGGGGCCGCCACAGAAAAGGCTCTTCCCCTGGGTCCCGCCAAGCGACATTGTTTAGTTGACGGGACCTGGAGAAGATCCACTCTGTGGGACCTAACTGGTCGCTGGGATTCGTGCAGCAGAAGGCGGTCCCTGAGATAATCTGGTCCGGTGCCATGAAGGGCTTTATAGGTCATAACCAACACTTTGAATTGTGACCGGAAACTGATCGGCAATTAATGCAGACTGCGGAGTGTTGGTGTAACATGGGCATATTTGGGAAAGCCCATGATTGCTCTCGCAGCTGCATTCTGCACGATCTGAAGTTTCCGAACACTTTTCAAAGGTAGCCCCATGTAGAGAGCGTTACAGTAGTCGAGCCTCGAGGTGATGAGGGCATGAGTGACTGTGAGCAGTGACTCCCGGTCCAAATAGGGCCGCAACTGGTACACCAGGCGAACCTGGGCAAACGCCCCCCTCGCCACAGCTGAAAGATGGTTCTCTAATGTGAGCTGTGGATCGAGGAGGATGCCCAAGTTGCGGACCCTCTCTGAGGGGGTCAATGATTCTCCCCCCAGGGTAATGGACGGACAGATGGGATTGTCCTTGGGAGGCAAGACCCACAGCCACTCCGTCTTATCAGGGTTGAGTTTGAGTTTGTTGACACCCATCTTTGTCTATCCTGAGCATGGGAAGACAGGTTCTGGTAGAATGAGTGGATGAAACCTACTAGAATAGGTCAACGATCATGAAGGCGGTCTTAGCAAGTGATGTGGTATGCTAAGAGCACGGCAAGACATGAAAGACCCCCTGGTCAACCCCTAGGAGAAGGGAAACTCTGACTGCAAACCTCCATTGCCTTGTGGCTCTATCCATCATTGGGAAAGGCTTCGGGAGTAAACCTTGAGGCAAAATCTGGAGCCAGAGTCCCGGAAGCAGTTTGTTCTGATAATTCCTGCAACGTAGCTGGAACCAATCGTATTGGCCTTTGTCATTCCATTGGAATATTTCAGAGATGTGGAGAGGGAGGATCTGTTGCTTGGGTAACAGTCTATCCTCCATACTAACCTACACAGCCTTTGTGGTCTGGGTCAGGCGTAGGCAAAGTTGGCTCTTTTATGACATGTGGACTTTAACTCCCAGAATTCCTGAGCTAGCATGATCGGCTCAGGGATTCTGGGAGTTGAAGTCCACAAGTCATAGAAGAGCCAACTTTGCCTATGCCTGCTCTGGGGAATCCAGAGCATGGTACCATGGTCTTTCGAGACCTTGCATGCTTGGGGAAGAAGAGTGAATTGTAATGAGATGATCGGTTGGCCACCTAGTTTAATCTCGACGTGATCCTTGCCACAGTTTTGCTGATTGTGGATTGCTGATAGATGCCATCTCGCTTTCTCTCCAGGTTCAACCTCATTGCTTTTGCAGAAGAGGTCCAACTTTGGCAGGAGTGCCTGGTGGAGGCCACCGATGAAATGTGCCACAAGGCTGCCCAGTGGATATCTCTCTTTCGGGCTCATGGGAATACCTCCATTCTGAAGGCTTTACAGGTTGGTTTAGTTCAGGGGTCCCCAAACGTTTTACACAGGGGGCCAGTTCACTGTCCCTCGGACTGTTGGAGGGCCGGACTATAAAAAAAATTATGAACATATTCCTATGCACACTGCACATACCTTATTTTTTTGTCTCTCTCTTTCTTGCTTGCTTTCTTGCTTTCTTTCTCTCTCTCTTGCTCTCTCTTTCTCTCTCTCTTTCTCTCTCTCTTGCTGTCTTTCTGTCTCTTGCTCTCTCTGTCTCTTTCTCACTCTCTCTCTTGCTATCCCTCTTCCTCCCTCCCTTTCTCTCTCCCTCTCTTTCTCCCTCTTCCTTCCCTCCCTCCCTTCCCTCCCTCCCTCCTTCCTTCCTCTCCACTTCTCTTTCCCTCGCTCTTTTTCCCTTCTCTTTCCCTTTTCTTTCTTTCTCTCCACTTCTCTTTCTTTTCCCTCTTTCACCCTCCCTCTTTTCTCCCCGCGGAGGACTCGCCCGACAAGCCTCCACCCTCCGACTCCGGACTCCCATTCAATCCCCATTCAGAAAACGGGAGCTAGCAACTCAAAGAGGAGGAGGAAGCGGGTGTGTGCGTGTATGTCTGTGTGTTGTGCCCAGCTCGGCTTTCAGCAAGCCTTACTTTACCTCGGGTGAGATGAGATTGAGGGAGACGTTCTCACTGCTTTTCCAGTGTGGCCTTGGAAAAGACCCACGGGCCAGATAAAGGGCCTCAGCTGGCCGCGTGTGGCCCGTGGGCCGTAGTTTAGGGACTGCTGGTTTAGTTGAACCAAAGCGATTCAGTAGTGTTGCCGTGAACCCTAGAGCCAATGGCCTAGAGCAGGGGTCTCCAACCTTGGCAATGTTAAAACTGGTAGCCAAAAGAAAGGAATCTTCATGCACATGTTCTGGGAGTGTGTTGAAGTTCAGAAATTTCGGAAGGAAGTGCGGAATGAAATAAATAAAATGTTAAATATTAAGTGGATAATTACGAAAGAAATAGCGATATTAATCAAACAAAGAGAATTAAGAGACTTCAAAGAAATAAAAACTGCAGCATTGGAAAGCGCTCAAGCGGCAGTGGTATTGGGTTGGAAAGAGTCTATAAAATGGACATTACAGAATTGGTACTGGTACATGGTTGATCACATTCATTTTGAAATTATTTATTTATTCATTCATTCATTCATTCATTCATTCATTCATTTATTTATTAGATTTGTATGCTGCCCCTCTCTGTAAACTCGGGGCGCCTCACAACAATAACAAGAACAATGTAAAAACAAATCTAATAATTTAAAAAAACATTAAAAACCCCATTATTAAAAGCAAACACACACACAAACATTCCATGTATCAACTGTATAGGCCCGGGGGAGATGTCTCAGTTCCCCCATGCCTGACGACAGAGGTGGGTCTTAAGAACTTTACGAAAGGCAAGGAGGGTGGGGGCAGTTCTAATCTCCGGGGGGAGGTGGTTCCAGAGGGTTGGGGCCGCCACAGAGAAGGCTCTTCTCCTGGGTCCCGCCAAACGACATTGTTTAGTCGACAGGACCCGGAGGAGGCCAACTCTGTGGGACCTAATTATGGAAATAAGACTAAACAACTTTGACGAAAATGAATTGGAGAAGCTGATGGTATGATGGAATAAGGTGAAAGATTATATGCTGAGTAGAATTTGTGACGAAAAGGTGAAAAATAAACTCCAATCACTCTTTTAATAATAACAAATGCAAAGTAGAACTAAGGAAATAAAAGAATATAAATCAGTAAATATTTGAACCCCCCCCGCTATTGGTGGTAGTGGTGGTGGTATTGTCAGTCGGGTGATAGGCACATGCACTGTGCACTGTTTTATGTTTGTTTATGTAATTCTTATGTGCAAAACCAATAAAAATATTTTTTTTAAAAAAACTGTTAAAACTGGTGGACTTCATCTACCAGAATTCCTCATCCATGATGTGTTGAAGTCCACAAACCTCAAAGGTGCCATGTTTGAAGGCCCCAGCATAGAGAATCCTTTCAAAACATTATACCATATTTTTTTGGAGTATAAGATGCACCAGTGAGCGGCATATAAATACAATAAATTAATAAAATAAATAAATAAGTTGCACTTTAGTTTTGGGGGAGGAATATGGGGTGCCTTTCGTCCCCTGTCCAATTGTCTTTCCTTTATTCTCTTTCTTTCATATATCCTCTCCTCTAAGTTCACTTTTACCCTTATATATATTACTACATGTCTATTTTTCTTTCTATGTATTTGTGTATTGGACAAATGAATAAATAAAAATAAAATAAATACCTACCAGGTATTCATCTGGCTAGCGTCCTTAGTCTGGTCATCTTCGGCTCATTATTTTATTCCATGGTTATTTCCTGGGGGGGAAAAAACTTTTTTGGAGGGAGTAGCAGTGAAAACAAGCCTGCAAGCTGGGAAGATCGTTAGCATCTTGTTAGGACTTGAAAACTTGCATAGTGGCAGAAATTTTGGGCTCAATTATAGTCTTTAGTCAAGAACTACGTGCCAGGTTCCTACTACGATCACTGGCGAATCCAGGTCTCTCGTCTCCAGGACTCTCTTTAAAACTTTTATTTATTTTTATTTTTTATTTATTCATTTGTCCAATACACAAATACATAGGAAGAAAAATAGACATGTGATAATATAAAAGAGGGTGAAAGTGCACTTAGAGGAGAGGATATATGAAAGGTAGAGAATATATAAGATAGGTAAAAGAAAGGAAAGACAATTGTACAGGGGACGAAAGGCACACCAGTGCACTTATGTACGCCCCTTACTGGCCTCTTAGGAACCTGGAGAGGTCAATCGTGGAAAGTCTAAGAGAGAAGTGTTGGGGGTTAGGGGTTGACACAATTGAGTCCGGTAGTGAGTTCCACGCTTCGATAACTCAATTGTTGAAATCATATTTTTTACAGTCAAGTTTGGCGCGGTTCGTGTTAAGTTTGAATCTGTTGCGTGCTCTTGTGTTATTGCAGTTGAAGCTGAAGTAGTCGTTGACTGGTAGGACGTTGCAGCATATGATCTTGTGGGCAATGCTTAAATCGTGTTTTAGGCGCCGTAGTTCTAGGCTTTCAAGGCCCAGGATTGTTAGTCTATTTTCGTAGGATATTCTGTTTCGAGTGGAGGAGTGAAGGGCTCTTCTGCTGAAATATCTTTGGGCTACTGGTTCTCAACCTGGGGGTCGGCACCCCTTTGGGGGTCAAATGACCATTTCACAGGGAAGACCTGTCGTAAAAGATAAATTTCCCATGGTGTTAAGAATTAAGCTTCTATTCTGGCCCTTTGGAACATATTTTTACCATCCGACCAATCAGGCATTTACAGTGGGGGGGTCCCTCTGACCTACCTGTCAATCAGCTTAAAGCTCTGTTGGGAGAATTGGTGCTAGACTTATGGCTTGGAGTCAGCACAGCAGGAGGAACCTTATTAAAGGATTAGAAAGGTTGAGAACCACTGTTAGCTCCTGGCAGCCTCAGTTGTGGTCATAAGTGAAGGATTGTCTGTGGTTATGCAAGAAGATTAAATCTCATTGACTTCACCCAATGAGGCCTTTCTCCTCAGTGACCCAATGGGTGAAGTAAGCTTTAAAATCACAGCATTATAAGTACCTAAGTTGCTGCCCTAGAGATAAAGATCTCATCTCACAATCAGGAGGCTGTGAGTTTGATCCTAGCTAGAGGCAAATATTTCTCTCTCTGGGCACACTGAGAATACAGTGATCCCCCGCTCGTTGCGAGGGTTCCGTTCCAGGACCCCCCGCAACGAGCGGGTTTTCGCGAAGTAGCGCTGCGGAAGTAAAAACACCATCTGCGCATGTGCAGATGGTGTTTTTAACTTCCGCAGCGCTAGTGAGGAGCCGAAGATTGGGGGCGGCGCGGCTGTTTTAAAACGTCGCCGCCGACATGGGGGGCTCGCTAGCACCCCCCCAAACCCCCAACCCGGGTTTGGGGGAGTGCTAGCAAGCCCCCCATGTCGGCGGCGACGTTTTAAAACACCCGCGTGGCTTTCCAATGAGTCCCGAAGACAAACGCGGAAGTTTGACTTTTGTCTTCGGGACTCATTGGAAAGCTCCGATCGTTTTAAAACAGGCGCGCCGTTCTCCGCTGACTCCTGGCGAACTTCCCCCGCTTTAGGAGTCAGCGGAGAACGGCGCGCCTGCTTTAAAACGATCGGAGCTTTCCAATGAGTCCCGAAGACAAACGTCAAACTTCCGCGTTTGTCTTCGGGACTCATTGGAAAGCCGCGCGGGTGTTTTAAAACGTCCCCGCCGACATGGGGGGCTTGCTAGCACCCCCCCAAACCCGGGTTGGGGGTTCGGGGGGGTGCTAGACCCAGGGGGGGTGCTAGACCCAGGGAAGCCGCCCAGCAGCTAATCTGCCGGGCGCCATCTACGCATGCGTGCCCATAGAAAAAAAAGGGCACGCATGCGCAGATGGTGTTTTGACTTCCGGATTCAAAAATCGCAAATTACCCTGTTCGCAATGGTTGGGGACGCAATAACCGGGGGATCACTGTAGATCTGTTGAACAAAACTCCGCATTGGCAACAGGAAGGGCAATAAACACACTGCTAGGCTCCATTTAGTTGCCCTGCAAGGGATTCTGGGATGGTTAAAAGACGATGGTTGTAGTGCCTAAACTCTGATTTAATCCAAGGTGGGTTTGTTGTCATTTTCAGAGAGCACTTAGCCTGGAAAATGTAGAAGCCCTGTACATTTTAACCGATGGAAAACCAGACACCAGTTGCAGCTTAATTCTGAAAGAAATTGAAGCCCTTATGAAGAGCTGCGCCGTCACCATCCACACCATTTCTTTCAATTGCACGGACAGGTAACCCTCGTTTGGCTTCTCAAACTGAATTTAACAATTGAACCCTAAAGTGCCATGGACAATTTAGCAAGCAGCCAACTTCTCTTGAGTCTTCCTGACCCTTAAAACTCAACATTGAGGATTTAACTTGAATTGTTTCCCAGTTTGGGACGATAGATAGATAGATAGATAGATAGATAGATAGATAGATAGATAGATAGATAGATAGATAGATAGATAGATAGATACATACATACATACATACATACATACATAGATACATAGATTAGATAGATAGATAGATAGATAGATAGATAGATAGATAGATAGATAGATAGATAGATAGATAGATAGATAGATAGATAGATAGATAGATAGAAAGATAGATACATAGGTAGGTAGGTAGGTAGGTAGGTAGGTAGGTAGATAGATAGATACATACATACATAGATACATAGATACATAGATACATATATTAGATAGATAGATAGATAGATAGATTAGATAGATAGATAGATAAATAGATAGATAAATAGATAGATAAATAGATAGATACAAAGATAGATACATAGATAAATAGGTAGATAGATAGATAGATAGATAGATAGATAGATAGATAGATAGATAGATAGATACATACATACATACATACATACATACATACATAGATACATACATAGATAGATAAGATAGATAGATAGGATAGATAGATAGATAGATACATAGATAGATACATAGATAGATACATAGATAGATACATAGATACATAGATACATAGATACATAGATACATAGATAGAGATAGATAGATACATACATAGATACATAGATAGATACATAGATAAATAGGTAGGTAGGTAGGTAGGTAGATAGATAGATAGATAGATAGATAGATTAGATAGATTAGATAGAAAGATAGACAGACAGACAGACTCAAGAAATTTATCTTTGTTGCATATGCTCTCTGTGTCTTGTTGGGTTGCAGAACCTGACCCAATTTATGTCCAGGATGCGAGGGATCCGTAAATATTTTCACAGCCCTCAACTGAGGGCAGGTTGACAGTAATAATTTTTTCTGCATTGTTTTTTTTTTTGGTCTCCGACAGAGTGGCCAACGACTTTCTCAAGAAACTCGCCTTCCAGACCGGCGGACGCTATCACCGTTGCCATGGAGATGCAGACGGACAACTGGCCGCACACCAACTGCTTTCGCAAGGCTTTAAAGATGAGGAGGTACCTCACATTGACCCAACTTGGTATCAGTGAGCTAATCTCCCTTCCCAATAATTTTACAGTGACGACACTACAATCCACTCTGCAACGCCTGCGACATTAGATTGTGTCAGTTGATAATTATCAATCTCGGTTGAGAAATTGTGGAAGTTGACGTCCACACAACTTCACGTTGTCAGGATTGAAAAACACTGCATGAGACGTAGCAACGTCAGGACCTTTCGTCAACGCAGAGTCTTAATATAGGAATGTTGACTGCTGTCGTTTCAACCCTCTTCATTCATTTTATTTAATTTATTGATCAAACTGCATTGGCAGTTCTGTGTTAGCAAAAACTTCAGAAGAGAAGGATTTAGGGGTCCTGATTTCTGACAGTCTCAAAATGGGTGAGCACTGTGGTCGGGCAGTAGGAAAAGCAAGGAGGATGCTTGGCTGCATAGCTAGAGGTATAACAAGCAGGAAGAGGGAGATTGTGATCCCCTTATATAGAGCACTGGTGAGACCACATTTGGAGTACTGTGTTCAGTTCTGGAGACCTCACCTACAAAAAGATATTGACAAAATTGAACGGGTCCAAAGACGGGCTACAAGAATGGTGGAAGGTCTTAAGCATAAAACGTATCAGGAAAGACTTCATGAACTCAATCTGTATAGTCTGGAGGACAGAAGGAAAAGGGGGGACACAATCGAAACATTTAAATATGTTAAAGGGTTAAATAAGGTTCAGGAGGGAAGTGTTTTTAATAGGAAAGTGAACACAAGAACAAGGGGACACAATCTGAAGTTAGTTGGGGGAAAGATCAAAAGCAACGTGAGAAAATATTATTTTACTGAAAGAGTAGTAGATCCTTGGAACAAACTTCCAGCAGACGTGGTTGGTAAATCCACAGTTACTGAATTTAAACATGCCTGGGATAAACATATATCCATTGTAAGATAAAATACAGGAAATAGTATAAGGGCAGACTAGATGGACCATGAGGTCTTTTTCTGCCGTCAGACTTTTATGTTTCTATGTTTCTATTAATGTGCCACCCATTATAGAAGTCTGACGGCAGAAAAAGACATTTGGAAACATTAAACTGCAGTTTCTATTGCTTTGACCATTTATCTAATTTTTCTAACAACTGGACTTAGGTTTTTCCTTGAAGGCATTTCGCTTCTCACCCAAGAAACTTCTTCAGTTCTGACTGAATGGTGTGGAACCGAAGGAGCTTCTGGGTTGAGAAGGGAAACATCTTCAAGGAAAAAAACAAAGTCCAGTTGCCTTTTGAAAAAACACCTTTGGGACACAAATGATATTATTTGTCTAGCAATTTCATTTCTGGCAGCGACGGCTTTTCTGGGATTCTTATTCACCATCTCATTCGTCCTTCTTCGTGTCATCTTTATTAGCGTTGCCTTGACCACTTTGAATCCTTCCTTGTCAGTTCATAAAAGGGTTTCACGGGTAGTCCTCGAGTTATGACTGTGGGCCAACGTTTCGCTTGTAAGTCGTGACGGCCGTAAGAAGGGGTGGGCTACTGCCCGGACAGGGGGGGGACGCAGTGGGGCAGAGAAAATGGAGCTCCAGCCCAGGGCACCCAATTTGCCGCACAAGTCCCAGCGACCGGTTAGGTCCCACAGAGTGGGCCTTCTCCGGGTCCCGTCGACTAAGCAATGTCGTTTGGTGGGACGCAGGAGAAGAGCCTTCTCTGTGGCGGCCCCGACCCTCTGGAACCAGCTCCCCCCAGATATCAGAGTTGCCCCCACCCTCCTTGCCTTTCGCAAGCTCCTTAAAACCCACCTCTGTCGTCAGGCATGGGGGAATTGAAATTTCCCTTCCCCCTAGGCTTATAGAATTTATACATGGTATGCTTGTATGTATGAGTGGTTTTTTAAATTGGGGTTTTTAAGATTGTTTTTAATATGAGATTTGTTTACATTGTCTTTTTATATTGTTGTTAGCCACCCCGAGTCTTCGGAGAGGGGCGGCATACAAATCTAATAAAATAATAATAATAATAATAATAATAATAATAATAATAATAATAATAATAATAATAATAATAATATTTTGCACCGAATGATGTTGAAAGAAAATGCAGGGCGTCCTGCATAAGCGACGCCCACAGTGGGCTATTAAAAACTTTGGTAGCCCTTCACTGGTCATAAATTAAATGCACCCCCTGGCAGAACAAAGCTCCAAATAGCATTTTCTCAGATATTATTTGGGGCGTTGACACCCCCATGCATCTGATTTTGCAACTATACGGCAGTCGTTGAAGCGAATCACTGGGTTGCAATGGCGAATTTCATTCTTCCAAATGGAAGGTGTTTTTAAAAAAAACCAAAATTGGCAAAAAAAAACAACTATCCAGGTGACTGTATGATGCTGCAACCAGTAGCAGGTATGAGCCCACTGTCAGGACCTGAAATGCAGTCATGTGACCAACAGGGGGCAGTGTGATATTTTATGATGACTGGAAGTTCTTTATCTTGATGTACAATGTCAAAAGGTCATAAATCAAGGATTAGATGACTCAGAACTTCGCTGTGTTTGATCTGACCTAAGTACAGTGATAGCTCGTCTTACGAACCCCTCGTCATACAAACTTTTCAAGATACGAACCCGGGGTTTAAGATTTCTTTGCCTCGTCTTAAAAACCCTTTCCGTCTTACGAACCCGAGCCCGGGTCCGTGGGCTCTCCTACTGCGCATGAGCTATCTGACTGCCGAAGGGATTCCCCTGCCTTGTGACTGTCACCACCGGGATTTCCCATTTGCTTGCATGGGAATTCCCTGCCGGAATTCCCCGCCTCCTTTTGCTTGCACCTGAGGCTGGGAACGCCGCAGCTGCCCGATTTCCCTGCCACTTTCCCCTCTAGCCCTCCGCTTCCTCTGCTCCCCGCAGCCGCCCCATCCTGCTGCCAAAATCCCCCCTAGCCTGCCGCTTCCCTCACCCCATCTCGCTGCTAAAATCGCCAGTCCAAAAGCTTTGTATCTTGCCCCAAATCTCTCCAAAAATCTCTCCCCAAAAAGCTTCATATCTTGCCCCAAATCTCTCCAAATATCGCTCCCCCAAAAGCTTCGTATCTTGCCCCAAATCTCTCCAAATATCGCTCCCCCAAAGCTTTGTATCTTGCCCCAAATCTCTCCAAAAATCTCTCTCCCAAAAGCTTCGTATCTTGCCCCAAATCTCTCAAAAAATCTCTCTCCCAAAAGCTTTGTATCTTGCCCCAAATCTCTCCAAAAATCTCTCTCCCAAAAGCTTCGTATCTTGCCCCAAATCTCTCCAAAAATTGCTCCCCCAAAAGCTTTGTATCTTGCCGAAATCTCTCCAAAACTCGCTCTCCCAAAAGCTTCGTATCTTGCCCCAAATCTCTTCAAAAATCGCTCCCCCAAAAGCTTCGTATCTTTCCCCAAATCTCTCCATACCCTGGTTAGTAGTATGATACATCATTCCATTCCTAATGCATCCTCCATTCTGTAAGGGGCATGCATAAGCACCCCAGTGTGCCTACTATCTTTTTCGTAATGTTCCCTTTTTTTCGTATCCATTTCATGTATTCATAATTATGTTTTTATATCTGTCATCTAAAACATGCCTGGCGAAAATAAATAAACAGAGTGAATGAATGAATAAAAATATTTTATTTGTTTGTCCAGCATTTATAAGATTACAGATAAAGTATAAATATGGTTATGAATATATCAGGACATTAGGACAGGGATGGTAGGCAAAATTGGTGCGCTTATGCATGCCCCTTACAGACCTCTTAGGAATAGGGTGAAGTCAACAATAGATAGTCTACGATTAAAATTTGGGGGGGTTCCAAAAGAACAGGGTTGTTGGTTGACCTTCGACCTTTGCTTCCTTTAATGATCAATTAATCTTCACTTAAACAAAATGAGAGAAAACCTGCATTCCTGGTTTGTTTGTTTCCTTCCCTAGGATCCTGTTTTCCCTTTGTTCGAAGGAGACGATTTGAAGAAGCTTGTGGAAGAAATAGACAAAGCTAGGAAATATTTAACGCAGGCAAAGATATTTAGGTGAATGCCTAATATTTTGGGTTCTTGTCAATTTCTCTCATTCTTGTTTCTTAGTTTGAAGAGTTGGTGGCTTGTTCTTTTGGGATGGGTTTTCGTTTCCCTTTAATTATATTTTTGGGGAGAGGAAATCTCAGGGTGGCATAAAATTAGGAGATAAGTGCAAATTGTATTTTTTTTTTTGTCTTTCTTTTTACTAGATCGCTTTTAGAAAAAAAGAACACAAACGAGAAGAACCATCTCCCTTAATACAATTCTTTCCAGGTAGAATGTACATAACGTTTGCTTGTTAATCTTTTGTGCTAAAGACGAGGGTCGCCCAGAAAGTAATGCACCACATTTTTTTTTCTTCAACAATTATTTATTGAACACAATAAAACTTACACACTGTTGTGGTTAGCTCTGGCCCAGCTCCTGCCCCAAGGACTGTGGATGTGGGGGAGACATCCACATGCTGCAGGCCTGTTTTGCCCCCGGTGGAATCTGCTGATGAAGGCTCCTCTGAGTGACAGGGAGGAGGAGAGTGGGGCAGACAGCTCAGAAGGAGATCAATTATCTAGCTCCTCCTTGGATTCAGAACAAGAGTTAATGATACAGCCACGCATGCGGAGAGCGATGCATAGGCAGCAACAACTGAGAGATTATTATCAAAGAAAATGAGGCCACCTGTGGTTGGGTGGGGCTGTGGTCATTAGTGAGGCTGCTATAAAGAGCAGCCTGTGGGTTTGGCCATTGTGGAGGATTATCTGATCCTTGTGTTTCGTGACTGCTTTACTGACTTTGACCTTTTGTCTGCTGATTTTTCCTCGCTTTGAAACTAAACCAGAGCAAAGTGTGTTTCACTTTGTGAAAGAAGGACTGTGAATTGCCTCACAGCTGCAAGCTAAGTATCACAGAACTGATAAGGGACTTGTACAAATTACCAGTTTGTTTGGAGACGAGTGCTCTTTGCTATACCAAAAGAGGGCTTGCTTTAAGTGAATTTTCATTTTCAAGAACATTGTTTTCAATTTTCAAACGTGTGTGTGTCTGAAATTGTATCTGTGCATTTTTGGGAGGATTCTACCAGAGAGCTCGACAGAACACACACAAGAAAGAATGATTTTTTTTCTACACTCCCTATTTTTCCACGTAATATCTGTCCCGTTCTATAGTCTTCCTCCAGCGAGACACAAGGGCGTGTATGCCCTGTCGGTACCACTCCTTGTTCGGGTTACGAAGCCATTTCTGCACTGTGCGAATCACCGAACCGTCTTCTAATGGCCTCTTTGCCCAGCGACTAACCATACTTCTATCGACGGCAGATCCTCCATAAACTGTACACAAACGTTGGTGAATGTTCCCAACAGTTTCTTTCTCTGCAGTGAGAAATCACTTACAGACGCCATTTCGAAACACTGACGCAGCTGCGCTCTCTGTCCGAAGAAACAAAAAATTTACACATGCGCTCCTGACAATTCAAATAATGTATATCTAAAGTTTCGCATTCGTACCATTACTGGAGGCTGAGAAAAAAAATGTGGTGCATTACTTTCTGGGCGACCCTCATAGCTGTGCGCTTTTCAGGAAGGTACCTACTCCAGATATGCGAAAAGTTTCGAAAATGCCAACAGTGGCCATAGACACAGGCAGTTCTTGACTTACATCCACAGTTGAGCCACAATTTCAGCGGCTAACTGAGGAATTTGTTAAGTGAATGTTGCCCCATTGTATGACCTTCCTTTCCACCGCTTTTAAGTGAATCTGGCTTCCCCATTGCCTTAGCTTATTTATTTATTTATTTATTTATTTATTTATTTATTTATCTATCTATCTATTTATTTATCTATTTATCTATCTATTTATCTATCTATCTATTTATTTATTTATTTATCTATTTATCTATCTATTTATCTATTTATTTATCTATTTATTTATCTATATATATATCTATCTATCTATTTATTTATCTATTTATCTATCTATCTATCTATTTCTATCTATCTATCTACCTACCTATTTATTTATTTATTTATTTATTGGATTTGTATGCCGCCCCTCTCCGTAGACTCGGGGCGGATAACACCAATGATAAAAACAGCATGTAACAATCCAATCCAATACTAAAATAACTAAAAAAAAAACTTATTATAAAACCAAACATACATACAAACATACCATGCGTAAATTGTAAAGGCCTAGGGGGAAAAAATATCTCAGTTCCCCCATGCCTGGTGGCAGAGTTGGGTTTTAAGAAGCTTACGAAAGGCAAGGAGGGTGGGGGCAATTCTAACCTCTGGTGGGAGTTGGTTCCAAAGGGCTGGGGCCGCCACAGAGAAGGCTCTTCCCCTGGGTCCCGCCAAGCGGCATTGTTTAGTTGACGAGACCTGGAGAAGACCCACTCTGTGGGACCTAACTGGTCGCTGGGATTCATGCAGCAGAAGGCGGTCCCTGAGATAATCTGATCCGGTGCCATGAAGGGCTTTAAAGATCTTAACCAACACTTTGAATTGTGACCAGAAACTGATCGGCAACCAATGCAGACTGTGGAGTGTTGGCGTAACATGGGCATATTTGGGGAAGCCCATGATTGCTCTCGCAGCTGCATTCTGCACGATCTGAAGTTTCCGAACACTTTTCAAAGGTAGCCCCATGTAGAGAGCATTGCAGTAGTCGAGCCTCGAGGTGATGAGGGCATGAGTGACTGTGAGCAGTGACTCCCGGTCCAAATAGGGCCGCAACTGGTGCACCAGGCTCGTCAGAAGGACGCAAAAGAGGATCATATGAATCCTTTTTGGCCTTTCACCGTCAGTTGCCAAGCATCTGAATTTTGATCACACAAACAGAGGGAATGTTGCAACGGTCGTAAGTGTGAAAAACAATCATAAGTCACTTTTTTCAGTGCTGTTGTAATTTCAAATGGTCACTAAACAAATGGTTGTAAGTCAGGGACTAGCTGTAATTGGCTATCAGAATAACCTTGAGGGACAGGAGGAAGAACTGCAGCTTAAACAATGGTCTGAGGAATAAATTCTGCATTCAGACACGAAATAAAAATTTGAGTATTTCGGAAATGATTCTTTTTAGTTCCCTGGAACATAACAGGCTGGGGAGAGGGGGGGGGACACCTATACCCCATTCTCACCCAGACAAAATCAAGTGGAATTATCTTGTAGGTGAACTAGTAGCTGGGTACCCATGCTTCACTGCAAAACTATGTGATCGGACTTGATACATTGACACTTAAAGCTTGAAAATTTATGTAGAATGTGTAACTCTTTAGCATCAGAGCATGTTAATATAAGACAACTGGCAATTGGGACAGAGTTCTTTTCAGGTGGGGAGGGGGAGTAGAATGTCTAACTCCTTAGCATCAGAGCGTCTTAATATAATACTGAATTAAAAATATTAATGATCTGATGGTCATTTTGAAATACCTGTGGAGAGGGGTGGCATACAAATCTAATAAATAAATAAAATAAATAAATAAAAAAAATATCCTCTCTTAGTGAGCACCTAGAAGCCGAGAGGAAAATACGTGCCAATTTTTAAGTTTGTAGGCTTTACCGTTCTGGACATTTCATTATGGTGCTGGAGTGATATTTGGCTTTTATACCACCATAAACTGTAGCCCAACTAACTTCAGATTGTGTCCCCTTGTTCTTATGTTCACTTTCCTATTAAAAACACTTCCCTCCTGAACCTTATTTAACCCTATAATATATATAAGACAAGCTACAAGAATGGTGGAAGGGCTTAAGCATAAAACGTATCAGGAAAGACTTCATGAACTCAATCTGTATAGTCTGGAGGACAGAAGGAAAAGGGGGGACATGATCGAAACATTTAAATATGTTAAAGGGTTAAATAAGGTCCAGGAGAGAAGTATTTTTAATAGGAAAGTGAACCCAAGAACAAGGGGACACAATCTAAAGTTAGTTGGGGGGAAAGATCAAAAGCAACGTGAGAAAATATTATTTTACTGAAAGAGTAGTAGATCCTTGGAACAAACTTCCAGCAGACGTGGTAGATAAATCCACAGTCACTGAATTTAAACATGCCTGGGATAAACATATATCCATCCTAAGATAAAATACAGAAAAGAGTATAAGGGCAGACTAGATGGACCATGGGGTCTTTTTCTGCCGTCAGACTTCTATGTTTCTATATAGATTACAGTAGTGATTTTATATATATAGATTACACTAGCGATTGTCTTTTTATTAAAATCTTACTCTCTGTCATTCTTTTAAACAGATCCAGCAAAAGAGTATTTTTTTCCATAAACCGCTGCTATAATATCCCGCTTGGCAAATCTTCCTTCATTTTCACGGGAATTCCGGAATGAAAACAAACTCGAACAATCTTTTGACTTTTCTCATTCTTTATGTTACCCAGAAAATAATCTCATCACCCCCGTTCCCAGTACAGTGTCTCTTCCCTTCTTCACTCCTGTCGTCCCTGTCCCCCCAATGATGGATCCTGGGTGATCTTATTAATCTGGGATCCATTTACAATCTTTTCACTGCAGAGCCAAATGCAGTGCTCACATCACTATAGTTTTATAATTTTGTTCATGGGGTGAACACTTTTTAGAAGGTGGAAGAGTTTGTCCCCAAAAGCTGTTTTTTGGGGGTGGGGATGGGGAGAAACTTTATTTCCCCCAATTAATTAATTAATTAATTAATCAATCAATTAATTAAATTATTTATTTATTTATTTATTTAATTAATTTAATTTATTGGCTTTGTATGCCGCCCCTCTCCGCAGACTCGGGGCGGCTAACAACAATGGTAAAAGACAATATGTAACAATCCAATTTAATAAAACAACTAAAAGCCCTAATTATAAAAAACCAAACATACACACAAACATACCATGCATAACTTGTAATGGCCTAGGGGGAAGAAATATCTTAACTCCCCCATGCCTGGCAACAAAGGTGGGTCTTGAGTAGTTTGCGAAAGACAAGGAGGGTGGGGGCCGTTCTAATCTCTGGGGGGAGTTGATTCCAGAGGGCTGGGGCCGCCACAGAGAAGGCTCTTCCCCTGGGCGTTGCCAAACGACATTGTTTGGTCGACGGGACCCGGAGAAGGCCAACTCTGTGGGACCTTATCGGCCGCTGGGATTCGTGCGGTGGAAGGCGGTTCCGGATGTATTCTGGCCCAATGCCATGTAGGGCTTTAAAAGTCATTGAATTGTGACCGGAAACCAATTGGCAGCCAGTGTAGGCCGCGGAGTGTTGCAGAAACGTGGGCGAATCTAGGAAGCCCCACGATGGCTCTCGCGGCCGCATTCTGCGCGATCTGAAGTTTCCGAACACTTTTCAAAGGTAGCCCCATGTAGAGAGCGTTGCAGTAATCGAACCTCGAGGTGATGAGGGCATGAGTGACTGTGAGCAATGACTCCCTGTCCAAATACGGCCGCAGCTGGTGCACCAGGCGAACCTGGGCAAACGCCCTCCTCGCCACAGCCGAAAGATGGTGTTCCAATTCTCATCGTCTTCTGGATTTGGGGCTTCCCCGCTTCTCTGAAATTCATAAAGAAGAGCAAAAGGTAAGACAAGACATCTTCAAGTGGATTTTCCAAATTGCTGATGCTGGAAATATTTCGATGATATTGAGTCCATCATCCTGCATCAGATGTCCAGTGAAAAAGATTAATGGGAACATCGGTTTTTATGGTTTTGGGGTTTTTTTTAAAAAAAATTTAAATTAATTAATTGGATTAAGATGTTTCATATTGTTTTATTATATGTTGTAAGCCGCCCCGAGTCCTCGGAGAGGGGCAACATAGAAGTCCAATCATTCTGTCAATCAATCAATCTATCCATGATCGAAACATTTAAATATGTTAAAGGGTTAAATACGATTCAGGCAGGAAGTGTTTTTAATAGAAAAGTGAACACAAGAACAAGGGGACACAATCTGAAGTTAGTTGGGGGAAAGATCAAAAGTAACGTCAGAAAATATTATTTTACTGAAAGAGTAGTAGATCCTTGGAGCAAACTTCCAGCAGACGTGGTTGGTAAATCCACAGTCACTGAATTTAAACATGCCTGGGATAAACATATATCCATTGTAAGATAAAATACAGGAAATAGTATAAGGGCAGACTAGATGGACCATGAGGTCTTTTTCTGCCGTCAGTCTTCTATGTTTCTATGGCTGTGATGGCAAACCTATGTTAGAGGGTTAAATAAGGTCCAGGAGGGAAGTGTTTTTAATAGGAAAGTGAACCCAAGAACAAGGGAGGCACAATCTGAGGTTAGTTGGGGGAAAGATAAGAAGCAACGTGAGAACATATTATTTGACTGAAAGAGTAGTAGATGCTTGGAACAAACTTCCAGCAGACGTGATGGATAAATCCACAGGAACTGAATTCAAGCATGCCTGGGATAAATACAGATCCATCCTAAGATAAAATTTATTTATTTATTCTTTGTCCAATATATAATACATATGAAAGAGAATAGACATTAAGTAATATATAAAAAGATGGAAAGTAAAAAAGAAAAGAAGTAGATGGGAAGGAGAGAATATATATGATATAAGGGATAAGGAGAGACAATTGGACAGGGGACGATAGGCACATCAGTGCACTTATGTACGCCCCTTACTGGCCTCTTAGGAACTTTGAGAGGTCAATCGTGGAGAGTCTAAGGGAGAAGTGTTGGGGGTTGACACAATTGAGTCCGGTAATGAGTTCCATGCTTCGACAACTCGATTGTTGAAGTCATATTTTTTACAGTCAAGTTTGGAGCGATTAATATTAAGTTTGAAGCTGTTGCGTGCTCTTGTGTTGTTGTGGTTGAAGCTGAAGTAGTCGTTGACCGGAAGGACATAGTATAATACAGGAAATAGTATAAGGTCAGACCAGGTGGAGCATGAGGTCTTTTTCTGCTGTCAATCTATGTAACCTAGGGTACATGGAGTCATTTCGGTGAGCACTTGAGCTCAGGTCTGGTATGCATGCGGGCACCGGCCAGCTGAATTTCGGGCCTGGTCGGCCCGCTAGGAGTCAGGAAATAGTCTGTTTTCAGCCTCTGGAGGGCATGGGGGAGGGTGTTTTTTTTTCATTTTCCCAAAGCTCCAGAGCTTTTCTAGGAATCTGGGGAGGATGAAAACCGCCTTCCCCAATCTCCTGGAGGTCCTTCGGAGGCTGAAAATGTTCCATTTGATAAGTTCCATTTGAACTGGAAGTTCTGCCTTTTTTTTTTTTTTTGCTCTTTCCAAGCTCCAGAGCCTTTCCAGGAGCCTGGGGAGGGCGAAAATGGCCCCATCCTCAGAGGCACTCGGGAGGCCATAAATAGCCCGTTTCCCAACTTGAAGAAGTAGAAGTTGGCAAATGGGCCATTTCTGGTCTCCAGAGGGCCTCCGGGAGGCAGGGAACATTGTTTTTGCCCTTCCCAGGCTCCTAGAGAATCTCTGAAGCCTGGGGGAGCAAAAAAAACCCCACCCTATAACTTCCGGATCAGCCAGAACTTGGCAAATGGGCCTTTTATAGGATTGTAAATCTAGCTGCGTAGGATATTCTGCTGTGAGTGGAGGAGTGGAGGGCTCTTCTAGTAAAGTAGAAGTAAAAAGTGGAGGGCTCTTCTAGTAAAATAGAAGTAAATATTTAGGGGTAGTGATTTCTGACAGTCTCAAAATGGGTGAGCAGTGTGGTCGGGCAGTAGGAAAAGCAAGTAGGATGCTTGGCTGCATAGCTAGAGGTATAACAAGCAGGAAGAGGAGATTGTGATCCCCTTATATAGAGCGCTGGTGAGACCACATTTGCAATACTGTTCAGTTCTGGAGACCTCACCTACAAAAAGATATTGACAAAATTGAACGGGTAAGAGTAGTAGATCCTTGGAACAAACTTCCAGAAGATGTGGTTGGTAAATCCACAGTAACTGAATTTAAACATGCCTGAGATAAACATATATCCATTGTAAGATGCAATATAGAAAATAGTATAAGGGCAGACTAGATGGACCATGAGGTCTTTTTCTGCCGTCAGTCTTCTATGTGGAAGGTCTTAAGCATAAAACGTATCAGGAAAGACTTCATGAACTCAATCTATATAGTCTGGAGGACAGAAGGAAAAGGGGGGACATGATCAAAACAATTTAATATGTTACAGGGTTAAATAAGGTTCAGGAGGGAAGTGTTTTTAATTGGAAAGTGAACACAAGAACAAGGGGACACAATCTGAAGTTAGTTGGAAAGATCAAAGGCAACATGAGAAAATATTATTTTACTGAAAGAGTAGTAGATCCTTGGAACAAACTTCCAGCAGACGTGGTTGGTAAATCCACAGTAACTGAATTTAAACATGCCTGGGATAAACATAGATTCATCCTAAGATAAAATACAGGAAATAGTATAAGGGCAGACTAGATGGACCATGAGGTCTTTTTCTGCCGTCAGTCTTCTATGTTTCTATGTTTCTAAGTATCTCTGGACATTTTCTAGAGCAGTGATTGCGAACTTATGGCATGGGTGTCACAGATGGCACGCGGGGCCGTATCTGCTGGCACGCGAGCTGTTGCCCTAGCTCAGCTCTAACATGCATGTGTGTGCCGGCCAGCTGATTTTGGGCTCACACAGAGGCTCTGGGAGGGCGTTTTTGGCTCCCAGAGAGCCTCTGGTGGGATGAGGGAGGGCGTTTTTACTCTCCCCAGGCTCCAGGAAAATCTTTGTAGCCTGAGGAGGGTGAAACATGAGCCTACTGGGCCCACCAGAAATTGGGAAACAGGCCATTTCCGGGCAGCAGTTCCCAAACTACGGCCCGTGGGCCACATGCGGCCCGCTGAGGCCATTTATCTGGCCCTCGGGTCTTTTCCAAGGCCGCACTGGAAAAGCAGTGAGAACGTCCCCCTCAATTTGATCTCACCCGAGGTAAAGTAAGGCTTGCCAAAAGCCGAGCTGGGCACAACACACAGACATACACGCACACACCCGCCTCCTCCTCTTTGAGTTGCTAGCTCCTGTTTTCTGAATGGGGATTGAATGGGAGTCCGGGGTCGGAGGGTGGAGGCTTATCGGGTGAGTCCTCCACAAGGAGAGAAGAGGGAGGGTGAAAAAGGGAAAAGAGAGAGAGAGAAGTGGAGAGAAAGAAAGAGAAGGGAAAGAGAATTGGAAAAGAGTGAGGGAAAGAGAAGTGGAGAGGAAGGAAGGAGGGAGGGAGGGAGGGAGGAAGAGAGATAGCAAGAGAGAGAGTGAGAAAGAGACAGAGAGAGCAAGAGACAGAAAGAAAGCAAGAGAGAGAGAAAGAAAGAAAGCAAGAGAGAGAGAGAGAAAGAAAGCAAGAGAGAGAGAAAGAAAGAAAGCAAGAGAGAGAAAGATTAGATTAGATTAGATTTATTGGATTTATATGCCGCCCCTCTCCGCAAACTCGGGGCGGCTCACAACAAGGTAAAAACAATACATAATAACAAGAAAGCAAGAGAGAGAGAGAGAGAGAGAGAGAGAGAGAGAGAAAAATAAGGTATATGCAGTGTGCATAGGAATCTGTTAATAGGTTTTTTTATAGTCCAGCCCTCCAACAATCCAAGGGACAGTGAACTGGCCCCCTATGTAAAAGGTTTGGGGACCCCTCCTCTGGGGGGGTGAGGGAAGGTGTTTTTGCCTTCCCCAGGCATTGAATTATGGGTGTGGGCACTCACGCATGTGCGATAGTGCGCACACACGCTCTTTTGGCACCCGAGGAAAAAAAGGTTCGCCATCACTGTTCTAGAGTGTTTATGTCCGAAATGCAGCGAAACCACATTCTCCCGTGACGTCTCAGTAACGCAGTCAATTCTCCTGTGAAGCCGGAGTCTCTGGTAACACAGTGTCCAATTGTGGTTTCTGGGAGGCACAACGAGAGGCCCATTTCAGAAGCCTTGCACCGAAGCGGAGGCACAGATGCACCAACCCGTTCGTCGTGGGAGGCAGGTCGACCCGTGCTAACTCCTCCTGCGATGCTTGAGATAAGCTGGGCAGGAAGGCGCCCATTGGAGCCGCCTCGTTCGGAGCAGCCTGAACTCACTGATATACGTCTGGAGAGATTGTCTGCCTTGCTTCAACTCTTTCAACCGTTCTAATGGATGTTTGTTCTTTGATCGGGACCTCAAACGTGTTCTTTAGCGACTCACAAAACCCGTGGAAATCGTCCAACAAGGGACTGTTGTGGACCAACAAAGGCATAACCTCCCAAGCTTTCGGGCTGGAAAGCAGACTAATTACAAACCTCGCCCTATCGGTCGCGGGGAAAATCCTCGAATTGCAAACTGATAAAATAATTTGCATTGTACTAAGAATGCCAGGAACACTGGCATATCGCCAACAAACCTGCCTGGCATAGCTAACTGGCAATGTCTCCCGAGGGAGGAAATTGTCCCATCCAAACTTGTAGCTGATCCAACTGTGTTGCCATGGCATTTAATTGTTGCTGATGGTTTGTGTGTTTGCTGGTGGCAGGAAACAAGCTTTTCTGCCCCAGCGACGGCGCACGAAGAATGTAGCAAACCTTATTTTAATTACGAGAAGACTACCAATCAGCTTTCTTAGTAGTTCGTTCAAACAAAGATACATTTTTCAACCAGTCTTTAAGGAATCAAAGCTGTTAATTCAAAGTCAATAACAACCTGACGAATGTCTAAAGTACAGTAATTAAATTCTTGATGCAATAGTCTTGTCCGATATTACTATGACTTGGCAAGACACGCAGAAACAGTTAGCCAAACAGATAACCCAAGGAAACCAGGGCCAAAGAGACGTTTTCTGAATCTGATACACAAAGGGATTACGAAGAGTTATAGAAACATAGAAGTCTGACGGCAGAAAAAGACCTCGTGGTCCATCTAGTCTGCCCTTATACTATTTTCTGTATTTTATCTTAGGATGGATATATGTTTATCCCAGGCATGTTTAAATTCAGTTACTGTGGATTTATCTACCACGTCTGCTGGAAGTTTGTTCCAAGGATCTACTACTCTTTCAGTAAAATAATATTTTCTCATGTTGCTTTTGATCTTTCCCCCAACTAACTTCAGATTGTGACCCCTTGTTCTTGTGTTCACTTTCCTATTAAAAACACTTCCCTCCTGGACCTTATTTAACCCTTTAATATATTTAAATATTTCGATCATGTCCCCCCTTTTCCTTCTGTCCTCCAGACTATACAGATTGAGTTGTTTCCTTGCCATCTGCATTGACCGTTCTTAAATAGACTAGAGCAGTGTTTCCCAACCTTGGCAACTTGAAGATATCTGGACTTCAATTCCCAGAATTCCCCAGCCAGTGAACGCTGGCTGGGGAATTCTGGGTGTTGAAGTCCAAATATCTTCAAGTTGCCAAGGTTGGGAAACACTGGACTAGAGGAGTGGCCAATTAGCCCCTAAACTTACTCTCGAGGAAGCCTGCTCCAGAGTAAACCTTCCTGCCTCTTGGCAGCCCTTCGTGCTCTTGCATTCAGGAAAGGAGTAGCTTCCCTGAAGCCTCTGGAGTGTGAAAAACAGCACAACAGGCAAACCAGAAGTCTGTTTTTTCAAACTTCCTGTTTGCCCATTTGGCCATTTTTTCACCGTCCCAGGACTCAGTGAGGCCTGTGCGCATGCGTGAGGGTGCTGGGGTTGTGTGCATGCGCACACAATACACCATATATATATATTACATAGGGCAAAACTCAAACTCAGAACAATCTACATATATATACAGTGATACCTCGTCTTACAAACGCCTCATCATACAAACTTTTCGAGATACAAACCCAGGGTTTAAGATTTTTTTGCCTCTTCTTACAAACTATTTTCACCTTACAAACCCACCGCTGCCACTAGGATGCCCCTTGCGCTGCTGGGATTCCCCTGAGGCATGGGAAACACCACCTCCGGACTTCCGTGTTTTTGTGATGCTGCAGGGGAATCCCAGCAGCGCAAAAACGGGCGCTTCACTGGCAAAAGAAGTCCAGAGGTGGGGTTTCCCAGCGAGGGGAGCCTCAGTGAAATTGCAGCATTGCAAAAACACAGAAGTCCGGAGGTGGGGTTTCCCATGGAGGGGAGCCTCAGGGAAATCCCAGCAGCGCAAAAACGGGCGCTTCGGCTGGCAAAAGGGGTTAACTTTTGGCTTGCACGCATTAATCGCTTTTCCATTGATTCCTAGGGAAAACATTGTTTCGTCTTACAAACTTTTCACCTTAAGAACCTCGTCTCGGAACCAATTAAGTTTGTAAGACAAGGTATCACTGTATATATATATGCATATATATGGTATAGAGAAAAAACTTGACGTGTTAGAAGAAAACTAACTACAGTTTTGAAACCAGCGTGCCCAATTAAGTATACAAAAGCTCAAAAATCAAACAACAGAAATTGCGTTACAAATTTTTCCTCCGTGTAATCTTCAAATTAATTGCTGCTTATGCTACCCTGGCATTTCCTATAAGCTGAAACATCTTCAAATTAATTGTTATTTATGCTCCATAGTTTGTGTGCAGATGTTCATGTGGCTCCATCAGAGTTCAAAATGTCCATTTTTAATTGCATCACTAGCAACCCAACACGTCGTGCGTCACGAGTACAATTCATACCACGGTCCTGCAAAATTGCTTTGTGACCAATGCCTTATAATCATCCAATCCATGAGCTGAAAGATAATTGATGGGTAGATTTCATTTTCAGTAGTCATTTTCAAATCAATGTGACATTGAAGGCTACATACCATTGCCTTGAATTGGTATTTAATCCCGCTACTGCCAATACTTCTGTGACGGAAGCACCAAAGGTCTTCCGCAGTGAAAGGATTTGTCAGTGACCTCACCATTGCCCAAAGTGGTACCCATTTATCTACTCGCGGTTGCCTGCTTTCAGGCAGCTGTTTTGGCAGGAGCTGGAGCGTGTGATGGGAGCTCACCCACCCTGCAGCACCAACGGGTCTCAAACGCGAGCCTGTTGATTGTCAGTCCAGGGTTCTAACCTGGTGGAGCTCCCACCCTCCTGTGGGTAAGACTATTATGGGAAAAGCCATTGCAGATCTGAAAGCATTAGCGCTGTAGTGGTATGTGTCATGTTGAAATGACCTTTCATTTTATTTCATTTATTGGATTTGTATGCCGCCCCTCTCCGCAGACTCGGGGCGGCTAACAACAGTAATAAAACAGCATATAACAATAATCCAATACTAAAAACAGTTAAAAACCCATTATTATAAAAACCAATCATACATACAGACATACCATGCATAAAATTGTAAAGGCTTAGGGGGAAAGAATATCTCAGTTCCCCCATGCCTGACGGCAGAGGTGGGTTTTAAGCAGCTTACGAAAGGCAAGGAGGGTGAGGGCAGTTCTAATCTCTGGGGGGCATAGTTCCCTCTAAGCTGAACAGTGAGCAATCGCTTACTTAAAAATCATCATCAACTCAGAGTTTTCCAAACCTGCCCAGAAGCCGAGAGGGAAAGAGTGAGAGGGAAGGAGAGAGAGAGGAAGAGAGAGAAACAGATAGAAAAAAGAGAGGAAGGAAAAGAGAGAAAAAAAGAATGGGAGTAAGGAAGAGAGAAAGAAAATCAAAATCTAGTTTGAAACTAGCTCAACTATTTAAGTGGCATTTTGATATTGATAGAGTTGCTCTATTATGAGCTCACTGTTATAGACACACAGTACAGTATTTTATTTTGAAATTATCTGAGGCAAAACAGGGTGGGTTGTTTGTTTGTTTGTTTGTTTGTTTGTTTATTTTTTCTGTGCCGCCCAGTCCCGAAGGAACTGCCGCTCAGACACTATACTTTTCCACCCACACCCCAAAAAAATTAGAGGGAACACTGCTGGGGGGAGTTGGTTCTAGAAGGCCGGGGCCGCCACAGAGAAGGCTCTTCCCCTGGGCCCCGCCAAGTGACATTATGGGAGACAGAAGGAAAAGCTGCAGATTAGGTCATGGTCAGATAAGGCAGTATCCAAATGGGTGAACAGTGCAGAGCCGGCGGAAATGACGATGTGTGCGCAGCTCCAGCTGATCGGCGGCTGTCACTTCCTGGATTATTGGTCTCGGCTCAGCTCTCCTTTTTTCCCTGCTGCTGTGTCTGCGCTCCTTGCTTTTTTCCTCTTTCCTCCTTCCTGGCCTCGGACAAGCTTCCCTCTCTCCTGCCCGGCTCCCCTCCAGCCTCACGCGGCCACCTCCCACCTGAGGCGCAACCAGTAGGCGTGGGTGGAAGCGGCGCTGGCAGCATTTATGCTTCTGGCAGCACCCGTCCGCCTAGCTACCCAGCCTTCCTAAGAATGCTCAGGAAGATAAATCTATTTCAACATCTATTGTTTATTTATTTATTTATTTATTATTTAGATTTGTATGCCGCCCCTCTCCGCGAACGCCTTGTTGTTGTTCTACTACTATCTATTGTTGTCCTACTATCACAGCACTATTGACAGTATCCTAACATAAGGCATTCTTGCATGGTATGGGAACAGCTCTGTAGTGGGTAAAAAAAACTCTACAGAGAATCATTAGAACTGCCCAGAATATCGTTGGGCTCCAGCCAGTAGCCCTGGATGATATCTTCACATCTTGCTCTTTTAGAAAGGTACAGAACATTCTCGGAGACTCTTCTCATCCTGCTTACAATCTTTTTGGACTGCTGCCTTCTGTCAGAAGATGCAGAACAATTAAAACTCAAACCACACGTTTTCTGAATAGTTTTTATCCCAGAGTTAGAGTTTCATTTCACAATGTACTAGGGCAGTGATGGCAAACCTTTTCTCTTGCCGAAAGAGCGTGTGAACGTGCTATTGCAATGCGTGGCACCGGTGCTATGGGCTCGTCATCACTGTACTAGGGGGTCGCCATCAGTGAACTGCTGGACAGCTTGGGAGATTCTAGATTAGATTAGATTAGATTTATTGGATTTATATGCCGCCCCTCTCCAAAAACTCGGGGCGGCTCACAACAAGATAAAAACAATACACGATAACAAATCCAATACCCACCAATCCAATTATAATTTTAAGCTAAAAATTCATAAAAACAACCCCAGAATATTAAAACACGCATACAATCAATCTAACACCAAAACAACATGGGCAAGGGGGAGATGTTTCAGTTCCCCCATGCCTGATGGCAGAGGTGGGTTTTAAGGAGTTTGCGAAAGGCAAGGAGGGTGGGGGCAATCCTAATGTCAGGGGGGAGCTGGTTCCAGAGGGTCGGAGCCGCCACAGAGAAGGCTCTTACCCTGGGTCCCGCCAGACGACATTGTTTAGTCGATGGGACCCGGAGAAGGCCAACTCTGTGGGATCGAACCGGTCGCTGGGATTCGTGCGGCAGAAGGCGGTCCCGGAGATATTCTGGTCCAGTGCCATGAAGGGCTTTATAGGTCATAACCAACACTTTGAATTCTAGTATTACCATACCCACACAAGCCAGTCACATCAGGATTGCCGTTGTGGGGAAAATAGTCGGAAGAATTATTGTGTTCATCACCTTAAATTACTTGCAAAAATAAGCCACAAGCCATGGAAACATAGAAGATTGACGGCAGAAAAAGACCTCATGGTCCATCTAGTCTGCCCTTATACTATTTCCTGTATTTTATCTTAGGATGGATATTTGTTTATCCCAAGCATGTTTAAATTCAGTTACTGTGGATTTACCAACCACGTCTGCTGGACGTTTGTTCCAAGCATCTACGACTCTTTCACTAAAATAATATTTTCTCACATTGCTTCTGATCTTTCCCCCAACTAACCTCAGATTGTGTCCCCTTGTTCTTGGGTTCATTTTCCTATTAAAAACACTTCCCTCCTGAACCTATTTAACCCTTTAACATATTTAAATGTTTCAATCATGTCCCCCCTTTTCCTTCTGTCCTCCAGACTATACAGGTTGAGTTCATGAAGTCTTTCCTGATACGTTTTGTGCTTAAGACCTTCCACCATTCTTGTAGCCCGTTCAATTTGATCCATATCTTTTTGTAGGTGAGGCCTCCAGAACTGAACACAGTATTACTAATGGGGTCTCACCAGTGCTCTATAAAGGGGGATCACAATCTCCCTCTTCCTGCTTTGTTATACCTCTAGCTATGCAGCCAAGCATCCTACTCACTTTCCCTACCGCCTGACCGCACTGTTCATTCATTTAGTGACTGTTGGAAATCACTACCCCTCAATCCTTCTCTTCTGAAGTTTTTGCTAACACAGAACCACCGATACACCATCACAGCTTTGGAAAAATTACAAGATTTGGGTCAGTCTGCCCAACGTTCCTTGCTTGTTTCGGCAATTCTTGGTGCACCAGTTGCGGCCCTATTTGGGCAGGGAGTCACTGCTCACAGTCACTCATGCCCTCATCACCTCAAGGTTCAATTACTGCAACACTCTCTACATGGAGCTACCTTTGAAAAGTGTTCGGAAACTTCAGATCTTGCAAAATGCAGCCGCGAGAACCATCGTGGGGCTTCCAAGATTCGCCCACGTTTCTTCAACACTCCATGGCTTGCCTTGGCTGCCGATCAGTTTCCGGTCACAATTCAAAGTGTTGGTCATGACCTTTAAAGCCCTACATGGCAATGGACCAGATTACCTCCGGAACCGCCTGCTACCGCATGAAGTCCAGTGACTGATAAGGTCCCAGAGTTGGCCTTCTCCGGGTCCCGTCAACTAAACAATGTCGTTTGGGGCCGCCACAGAGAAGGAAGAGCCTTCTCTGTGGCGGCCCCAGCCCTCTGGAACCAACTCCCCCCGGAGATTAGAACTGCCCCCACCCTCCCTGTCTTTCGTAAACTATTCTAGACTCATTTATACCGCCAGGCATGGGGGAGTTGAGATAGTTCTTCCCCCTCAGCCATTACAAGTTATGCATGGTATGTTTGTATGTATGTTTGGTTTTATAATAGGGGTTTTTAGTTGTTTTTTATTATTGGATTGTACATGTTGTGTTTATTATTGTTGTTAGCCACCCCGAGTCTACGGAGAGGGGTGGCATACAAATCCAATAAATAATAATTATTAATTCCTCTGCCTTACTCATAATGATTGTTATCCAGGACATACGTTTACTACACACGACGTACATAATCGGAATGTCATAAAACATCCAGGATAAGTGTTGAAATGCTAACCACTACTTTGGCTCCGGATCAATCAAACCTTTACCCTCAAAAGGTACAACTATAAAAGATAAGAGCTTTTCCCAGAGATTCTCTTTAAGTCCTCGGCCATTTGGAAAATCAGTCCCACGAATCTACAACAAGGGAAACACAGCATCTCGCTTTGCCTACTGGATCGTTGAAGGTGCCAGCAATAGGCTGATTTAAGGTAATGATTTATGATTAAGCAATTCTTACACATTTTGAATGCATGCCACCGAGGATGCACAAACAGGTCCAGAAACCTGAGGTAGCGAGGTTGGAGCAGGCAAGGTCATATGGTCATGGATAAAAGAAATTACTCTACAACAGTGATTTTCAACCTTTTTTGAGCTGCGGCACATTTTTTACATTTACGAAACCCTGGGGCACATTTAGCGGGGAGGGGGGGGCTAAAAAAAAAGTTTGGACAAAAAAATTCTCTCTCTCTCTCTTCCTTTCGCTCTATTTCTTTCTCCCTCCCTCTTTCTCTCCCTTCCTCTTTCTTTCTCTCTCTCTCCATCCCTCTTTCTTTCTCTTCCTTCCTCTCTTTTTTGCTCTCTTTCTCTCTCCCTCCCTACCTCCCTCTATGTCTTTCTCTCTCTCTCCTTCCCTCCTTCTCTTTCTCTCTCTCTTTTGCTTGCTTTCTCTCTTTCTCTCTCTCTTCCTTTCTTTTTCTTGTTCTCTTTCTCTCTCTCTTGCTTTCTTTCTCTCTCTCTTGTTCTCTTTCTTGCTCGCTCGCTCTTTCTCTTGCTTGCTTTCTCTCTCTCTCTTGCTTTCTTTCTCTTTTTCTTTCTCTCTCTCTTGCTTTCTTTCTCTCTCTGAGCTTCGCGGCACACCTGACCATGTCTCGCGGCACACTAGTGTGCCGCGGCACACTGGTTGAAAAACACTGCTCTACAAGATATCAAGAAAACACCAGAATTTTTTTTATTGGGCCTAACGAACCAAAAATTTAAAAAGGATATATATTTTTTAATCACTCATAATTTTAACAGCAGCTAGAATAGTATTTGCACAGAACTGGAAGGGAAGAGATATTCCCGAGGAAGACGATGTAATATATGTTTGGATGGATATATGTTTATCCCAGGCATGTTTAAATTCAGTGACTGTGGATTTGCCAACCACGTCTGCTGGAAGTTTGTTCCAAGGATCTACTACTCTTTCAGTAAAATAATATTTTCTCACGTTGCTTTTGATCTTTCCCCCAACTAACTTCAGATTGTGTCCCCTTGTTCTTGTGTTCACTTTCCTATTAAAAACACTTCCCTCCTGAACCTTATTTAACCCTTTGACATATTTAAATGTTTCGATCATGTCCCCCCTTTTCCCTTCTGTCCTCCAGACTATACAGATTGAGTTCATGAAGTCTTTCCTGATAAGTTTTATGCTTAAGACCTTCCACCATTCTTGTAGCCCGTCTTTGGACCCGTTCAATTTTGTCAATATCTTTTTGTAAGTGAGGTCTCCAGAACTGAACACAGTATTCCAAATGTGGTCTCACCAGCACTCTATATAGCGGGATCACAATCTCCCTCTTCCTGCTTGTTATACCGCTAGCTATGCAGCCAAGCATCCTACTTGCTTTTCCTACCGCCCGACCACACTGCTCACCCATTTTGAGACTGGTCTCTAGACTTAAAAAAAAAAAATTAAGTCACAATTAAGCAGATGGTTTATACGCCAGGCCTTAATGATCCAGGGTGGCATAGTAGTTAGGTGCAACACTGCAGGCTACTTTAACTAACTGTTAGCTGTAGTTCAGCAGTTTAAATCTCACCACCGGTTCAAGGTCGACTCAGCCTTCCATCCTTCCGAGGTGGGTCAAATGAGAACCCAGATTGTTGGGGGCAATAATATGCTGATTCTGTAAACTGCTTAGAGAGGGCTGTAAAAGCATTATGAAGTGGTATATAAGTCTAAATGTTATCCTATACTAATATGGCAGACCGGTCATTTCACTTTTTACCAGCTATAAAACTCTTAGGAGCCCATTGTAACGTTTTGATAGACAGAGCAAGAACTCCACATTGTAATGTAAAAAGAACTAAATGGGCTCAATAACATACGCTCAACTACGGAAAAGTGAGGACATTCCAAAAAAGAAGAAATGATTATTAAAATTTTTTTGGGAATGTGCCGAAATGGATAGGCTAATCAAAAAATTAGATGGGAAAGAAGAAATGGATTATTATAGAGTTTGGGATAAATTCTATAATTGGTTTAAACAAAGAAAGAAATAAGTGAAGTAGAATGCAAGGTTTAAAAGATTAATAATTAATATGTTTATCTCTTTTCTCAAAATTGAAAACTAGTTATCCTCGCTTTTTTTGAAGTCTTTTTTAAAAAATTCTCTTTCAAGTTCTCCTTCTCTAACATTTTTCTTTTCTTTTTCATTTTTTCTTTCTTAAAATGTTCAGTATTTACAGTGAACATAGACTAAAATGTTTTCAATTTGATGTAAAAACATATACAAACATCGTATGTGCTTCTGATGAAAATCGGGATGTAAACCATTCCGGATATGTGTATTTTTCCTTTTTGTTTGTGTGGTTGTTTTTTTGTTTTTTAAAATACTGTATTGCTTTTCATAAAATTCACACACAAACGTACAAACATTTAACACATAGTAGGGGTTACAATTGCCCCTCTCATCTTAGAAGTTAATTTTTAATACAGAAAAAGAATATATTCTTAATTCATTAAGTCAACATATGAATCTAAGTGAAAAGAAGAATTTTGTTCAAACCTTATAATAATATAAAATTGAGTTAATAAAAAAGAAAAAATATAAAATCATTTTAATATATGTTCATACATTTCTCATAGCATTCATATTTTTATTTTTATCTATCCACTTATAAACTTATAAGTGTATGTTTGTGTATTTTTATATGTCTGTTTTGTTTTAAATTTTAAAAAAAATTAAAGTAAAAAGAAACAAATGGGCAGATCCCCTCCCCCTTTCCTTTCTGGAGCTTATTTATTTATTTGATTGTTTGTTTGTTTGCTTATTTGTTTATTTATATTTTGTCCAATACATAATAGACATTACAGAGAAAGATATGTAATAATATAAGTAAAGAAAAGAATAGAAGAAAAGATATAAAAGTATAGGTGAATATATTTGAAAGGAAGAAAAGATAAATGAGATAAGGAGAGACAATTGGACAGGGGACGGAAGGCACACTGGTGCACTTATGTACGCCCCTTACTGACCTCTAAGGAACCTGGAGAGGTCAATCGTGGATAGTGTAAGGGAAAAATGTTGGGGGTTAGGGGTTGACACTGCTGAGTCGGGTAATGAGTTCCACGCTTCGACAATTCGGTTGCTGAAGTCATATTTTTTACAGTCAAGTTTGGAGCGGTTAATATTAAGTTTGAATCTGTTGCGTGCTCTTGTGTTGTTGCGATTGAAGCTAAAATAGTCATTGACAGGTAGAACGTTGCAGCATATGATCTTGTGGGCAATACTTAGATCGTGTTTTAGGTGTTTTAGGCATTGTTAATAAATCTAACCTTGTTTGATTTATTTTTAGGATGCTATTTGGTTCGCTTGACACATGTATATAAGCATTGTTATATTTTTTATACTACCAATACGTACTTGACAAAATAAATAAATAAAATAGATAGTGTTGTGGTTAGCTCTGGCCCAGCTCCTGCCCCAAGGACTGTGGATGTGGGGGAGACATCCACATGCTGCAGGCCTGTTTTGCCCCCGGTGGAATCTGCTAATGAAGGCTCCTCTGACCAAGAGGACATGAGTGACAGGGAGGAGGAGAGTGGGGCAGACAGCTCAGAAGGAGATCAATTATCTAGCTCCTCCTTGGATTCAGAACAAGAGTTAATGATACAGCCACGCATGCGGAGAGCGATGCATAGGCAGCAACAACTGAGAGATTATTATCAAAGAAAATGAGGCCACCTGTGGTTGGGTGGGGCTGTGGTCATTAGTGAGGCTGCTATAAATAGCAGCCTGTGGGTTTGGCCATTGTGGAGGATTATCTGATCGTTGTGTTTCGTGCCTGCTTTACTGACTTCGACCTTTGTGTGCTGATTTTCCCCCGCTTTGAAAGTAAACCAGAGCAAAATGTGTTTCACTTTGTAAAAGAAGAATGACTGTGAATTGCCTCACAGCTGCAAGCTAAGTATCTCAGAACTGATAAGGGACTGATAAGAGATTATGATCCCGCTATATAGAATGCTGGTGAGACCACATTTGGAATACTATGTTCAGTTCTGGAGACCTCACCTACAAAAAGATATTGACAAAATTGAACGGGTCCAAAGACGGGCTACAAGAATGGTGGAAGGTCTTAAGCATAAAACGTATCAGGAAAGACTTCATGAACTCAATCTGTATAGTCTGGAGGACAGAAGGAAAAGTGGGGACATGATCGAAACATTTAAATATATTAAAGGGTTAAATAAGGTCCAGGAGGGAAGTGTTTTTAATAGGAAAGTGAACACAAGAACAAGGGGACACAATCTGAAGTTAGTTGGGGAAAAGATCAAAAGCAACATGAGAAAATATTATTTTACTGAAAGAGTAGTAGATCCTTGGAACAAACTTCCAGCAGACGTGGTAGATAAATCCACAGTAACTGAATTTAAACATGCCTGGGATAAACATATATCCATCCTAAGATAAAATACAGAAAATAGTATAAGGGCAGACTGGATGGACCAGGAGGTCTTTTTCTGCCGTCAGACTTCTATGTTTCTATGTTTCTATGACTTGTACAAATTACCACTTTGTTTGGAGATGAGTGCTCTTTGCTATACAGAAAGAGTGCTTAGTTCATTTGGATTTTCAGTATAAAGAACATTGTTTTGAATTTTCAAACGTGTGTGTGTCTGACATTTGTATTTGTGAATTTTCGGGAGGATTCTACCAGAGAGCTCGACAGAACAAATAATAAATAAAATATTGCAAAGCACCTCACAAACCATGAGGTTAACCATTGGCTTTCGTTTCTTTCATTTTATGCAAGAAGCCTTTCGGAGATCCACCCACAATCCATTTGCGACGGCTTGTAATCCAGCTTGTAAGCTCTGCTTCACAAAGCTCCCTTTAACAATCCAAACAGAAGATTTCCAGCCATGCTTTGTCGGCGTGAGGACATCCTCCATAGAAAATCCGGTGAAAAAACGATCCCCGGGGACGAGCCATCTGATTGGAGAATTCCCAGGCAGATGGGATCCTTAGGTCTGAAGGCAATGGTCACCGGTGGTGCCGGATATTGTGGATTCCACCTGACTTGTGCTCTTATCCAGGAAGGCATTGGTGTGGTTTTGCTGGATAGACGTCAACCTAAATGGGAGCTCCCCAAGGGAGCAGTCTTCTTCCAGGTAGGATGGAGATCAGTTTGACGATTGGGTATCAGGCCACTCCCACCTGATCAAAATGGCTGGCAAGCCACTCCTACCCAGTCACATGACCATCAAGCCACACCCACAAAATAAGCCACACCCACAGTGGCAGTAAAAAGTTTGGCTGCCCACTCTGAGCTCTTAGGAAATAAAGACCTTCGACTCCATGGAAGTCAAGTTAGGAATTGGAGCGCCTCCTTTATTGATTGATTGATTGATTGATTGATTGATTGATTGGATTTGTATGCTGCCCCTCTCCATAAACCAGGTTGCAAAGTCTTGGTCTCTTCAGCCTTGAAAGACGGCGTTGAAGAGGTGACTTGATTGAAGTGTATAAAATCATGCACGGGATAGAAAAGGTGGATAGAGAAAAATTCTTTTCTCTATCACATAATACTAGGACGAGCCCACCCCCCACCCCCAAAGCTCATAGGTAAGAAAGTGAGGACAAATCAGGGGAAATATTTCTTCACTCAGAGGGTCCTTGGTTTATGGGATTCACTTCCAGAAGAGGTCTTGACAGCTGTCAGCCTGGAGGGCTTCATGGCAGGATTAGACAGATTCATGGATGCCAAGGGTATCGGTGGTTATTTAAACGGATGTCCAAGTGCCGCCTCTATGTTGGTTGAGGCAGGCAGGATTCCCTTGGGGACCATTTGTTGGGGGTTCAAGGGAAAGGGAGGGTCTTGCCTTCTCTTTCTGCTCAAGATCCTCATGGACAATTGGTGGGCCATTGTGGGACACAGAGTGCTGGACTCAACGGGCTTTGGCCCGGTTCAGCATGGCTCTTCTTATGTTCTTATGTTTTTAAGTGATAAATTATAAATTTTCTAAAAGATGGTGGTTTATTTATTTATTTGTTTGTTTGTTTATTGGATTTGTATGCCGCCCCTCACCGTAGACTCGGGGCGGCTAACAACAGTAATAAAGAACATCATATAAATCCAATACTAAAACAACTAAAAAAAACCTTATTGTAAAACCAAACATCCCTACAAACAAACATAGCATGCATAAACTGTAAAGGCCCTGGGGGGAAGAATATCTCAGTTCCCCTATGCCTGACGGCAGAGGTAGGTTTTAAGGAGCTTACAAAAGGCAAGGAGGGTGGGGGCAATTCTAATCTCCGGGGGGAGTTGGTTCCAGAGGGCCGGGGCCGCCACAGAGAAGGCTTTTCCCCTGGGCCCCGCCAAACGACATTGTTTTGTTGACGGGACCCGGAGAAGGCCAATACTGTGGGACCTAACCGGTCGCTGGGATTCATGCAGCAGAAGGTTGTCTCGTAGATACCCTGGTCCGGTGCCATGAAGGGCTTTATAGGTGATGACCAACACTTTGAATTGTGACCGGAAACTGATCGGCAACCAATGCAGACTGCGGAGTGTTGGTGTAACATGGGCATATCTTGGGAAGCCCATGATTGCTCTCGCAGCTGCATTCTGCAAGATCTGGAGTTTCCGAACACTCTTCAAAGGTAGCGCCATGTAGAGAGCATTACAGTAGTCGAACCTCGAGGTGATGAGCGCATGAGTGACTGTGAGCAGTGACTCCCGGTCCAGATAGGGCCGCAACTGGTGCACCAGGCGAACCTGGGCAAACGCCCCCCTCGACACAGCTGAAAGATGTTTCTCTAATGTGATCTGTGGATCGAGGAGGACGCCCAAGTTGCGGACCCTCTCTGAGGGGGTTAGTGACTCCCCCCCCAGGGTAATGGACGGACAGGTGGGATTGTCCTTGGTGGTTGCACTAAAGTCAATCTAGAACTGAATTTCCAACATGAAATAGATGCAAAATGTTTTCCCTCATCCCAGCCTTCCCTCCATGGCCTGTCCGTCTTCAATCAATGAAGATTCACCTAGGTCAGTGATGGCAAACTGATGGGAGAGGCTACAACAGTCGCAAAGACAAGTCAGTTGCCAGACACTTGATGGTTCAGCCTGCAACCATGGACATACTGTGTTACTCGTCCACAGTAATGATATATAAATGAAGAGTCAATAATCCAGGCATAAGGTATTTGAAAATGTTAAATCATGGCAACTAACAACATTTGTGAAGCTGGGACGTTTCATACTCATCCAAGTAACTTTTGTTCAGTTCCAAATATCCCCCCAAAAAATGAGTTACGCAGAGTCAGAGAATTGTTGGAATGAACTAACTCTTGCCACATCAACTGCATATACAGTGATCGCTCGATTTTCGTGGGTTCAAACTTCGCGAAACGACTATACCACGGTTTTTCAAAAAATATTAATTAAAAAATACTCTGCGTTTTTTTTCTATACCACGGTTTTTCCCACCCGATGACGTCATACATCATCACCAAGAGTCACTTCTCTCTCTCTTTCTCTCTCTTTCCTGTCATTCTCTGCTTCAATCATTTTCTCATTTCTTTTTTTTTCTCCCCTTTTTTCTATCATTTCTCTCTCTCTCTACCTTCCACTCTCCCTCCCTCTTGCTCTCTCTCTCTTTCTCCCACTCTCCTTTCTATCTCGCTCTGTTGCTCTCTCTCTGTGAGAACGCCTGCCCCGCCTCTCCTGCAGCCTCCTCGCTGACAGCTGGGACGAAAGCGCTCTCAGCTAAGGGACTGCGAGAGGGGCGGGGTGGGCATTCTCGCGCTCAGAGCGGCTAGCGGCCAAATGAGGAGGACAAGAAGCCGTAGCCGCCAGCGCTGCTGCAGGAGGACCCGTGCCCCAAGAAAGCTGGTGACAGGGGCGGATCGGGCAGGTGGGGGGTAGTGGCGAGGGGGCCGGAGGTGCTGGGGGAGCAGCCGACATTCAAAACAGTCTTTGGCGGCCTCCGTACTTTCGTCGCTCCCCGCCCCCAACTTCAAGCCCGGCTCCTTGCGCGGCCTTGGAAAAGGGTGCACGGGGGTAGTTTTTGGCTGTCCATAGCCAAAAATGGTGTTTTTACTTCCGCATCTCTACTTCGCGGAAATTCGACTTTCGCGGGCAGTCTGGGAACGCAACCCCCGCGAAAATCGAGGGATCACTGTATTTTGGTTTCTCTCCAAAATATATTGCATATTTTAATCTTTTGGCCGGGATAATTGAGTCTTCATTTACAAATTGCAATACATTTTGGAGGAGATATCTCTGCAGTTGGAATGAGTTAGTACATTCAAAGGATTTTCTGGCTAAGTGATTTTTTTTTCTTTTGACCAATGAAGTTACATGTACGAGTAACAAAACATCTCAGATTAACAAACTTTGTTCATAAACTTAACCTTTTTAGGCGGCCATAAGTGCCTTTTTTCAGCACCGTCATAACTTTGAATGGTCATCAAACTAATAGTCGCAAGGCTAGGACTGACTCCCTGTACCCTCATTACTAATCCAATACTTTCAGCATCTTGGTTGTAAAAATCTTGCAAGACTGCCAGGCTTAGCCAGCAAATGGCAATGCAATCAACAATGCTTCTTCTTTTCATGTGCAATTCTTTATTTCCCAAACATTTGACAGGCTGATGTGCGGGATTATGACAAAGTCTTCCAAGCTAGCAAGGGAATTGACACCGTTTTTCATCTGGCGAGCTTTGGCCTGTCTGGAGGGGAGCAAGTAAGTGGATAATACAGTTATTGGCTACTCACAAGTAAGTATAAGTGCCTTATTTTTTGGAGAGTAAGAGTGGAAATGTTGGTCTGTCTTCTACACCAAATACAGTGGTGCCTCTACTTACGAACTTAATTCGTTCTGTGACCTGGTTCTTAAGTAGAAAAAATTGTTTCCTCCCAGAAGATTCCTAAAGAGGCCCCCACCGGAAGTTTCTCCCCTCCTGTTTCCTCCCAGGAGATTCCTAAAGAGGCCTCCCAGAGGCTTCTCCCTGCCTTTTCTGCCCTGTTTCCTCCCAGGAGATTCCTAAAGAGGCCTCCCAGAGGCTTCTCCCTGCCTTTTCTGCCCTGTTTCCTCCCAGGAGATTCCTAAAGAGGCCTCCCAGAGGCTTCTCCCTGCCTTTTCTGCCCTGTTTCCTCCCAGGAGATTCCTAGAGAGGGCCCCCAGAGGCTTCTCCCCTCCTTTTCCGCCCTGTTTCCTCCCAGGAGATTCCTAGAGAGGGCCCCCAGAGGCTTCTCCCCGCCTTTTCCTCCCTGTTTCCTCCCAGGAGATTCCTAGAGAGGGTCCCCAGAGGCTTCTCCCCTCCTTTTCCTCCCTGTTTCCTCCCAGGAGATTCCTAGAGAGGCCCCATGGAGGCTTCTCCCTGCCTTTTCCAATTACAGTTTTGCAGGCTCAGGTTTGTAAGTGGAAAATGGTTCTTGAGAAGAGGCAAAAAAATCTTGACCACCCGGTTCTTGTCTAGAAAAGTTATTAAGTAGAGGCGTTCTTAGGTAGAGGTGCCACTGCAGTTGCAAAATCGAATGGGACCTAAATGTAATCACTCTGATTTTTTTCCCCCTTCCATCCTACTGCTTCTAAGCTCCAAAAGATAAAAGAGATTGACTCCGTCAACGTGGGAGGAACCAAAGTTGTCATTGATGGTAGGCTTCAGTTCGTTTTTCTCATTTATGCTGATAACATAATGGGATGTATTCAGTGATGGCCTGCTACAGGAACAGTAAGGTGTTACCTTCCAGTAGTGATTTTTAGGATGCGCGTGTAGCTGTGCGTCCCTGACGCGCACCCAAACGCACCCAATCTGGGAGCTAAAGTTCACAAATCTTCAAATTGCAAAGGTTGAGCAACGATGACTCTAAAGTGTGCAATAGGGTTGATATTCCTGGAGGCATCTGTAATATGGTAAATGATTTAGCTTTACTAGATAAATGGTCTAAGCAATGGAAACTGCAGTTTAATGTTTCCAAATGTAAAATAATGCACTTGGGGAAAAGGAATCCTCAATCTGAGTATTGTATTGGCAGTTCAGTGTTGGCAAATACTTCAAAAGAAAAGGATTTAGGGGTAGTGATTTCTGACAGTCTCAAAATGGGTGAACAGTGCAGTCAGGCGGTAGGGAAAGCAAGTAGGATGCTTGGCTGCATAGCTAGAGGTATAACAAGCAGGAAGAGGGAGATTATGATCCCACTATATAGAATGCTGGTGAGACCACATTTGGAATACTGTGTTCAGTTCTGGAGACCTCACCTACAAAAAGATATTGACAAAATTGAACGGGTCCAAAGACGGGCTACAAGAATGGTGGAAGGTCTTAAGCATAAAACGTATCAGGAAAGACTTCATGAACTCCATCTGTATAGTCTGGAGGACAGAAGGAAAAGGGGGGACATGATCGAAACATTTAAATATATTAAAGGGTTAAATAAGGTCCAGGAGGGAAGTGTTTTTAATAGGAAAGTGAACACAAGAACAAGGGGACACAATCTGAAGTTAGTTGGGGGAAAGATCAAAAGCAACATGAGAAAATATTATTTTACTGAAAGAGTAGTAGATGCTTGGAACAAACTTCCAGCAGACGTGGTAGATAAACCCACAGTAACTGAATTTAAACATGCCTGGGATAAACATAGATCCATTGTAAGATAAAATACAGAAAATAGTATAAGGGCAGACTAGATGGACCATGAGGTCTTTTTCTGCCGTCAGTCTTCTATGTTTCTATGTTTCTGGTGTAACGTATTCTTTCTCTGCAGTTTGCAAAGCAAGAAACATTTCCAAATTGATCTACGGCAGTTCGGTGATTGTTGTATTTGGAGGGGATCTGGTTGAAGACGGAGATGAAACTTTGCCGTACTTTCCACTGGAAAAGGTATTTGGGTGAGAAACCTATTGGACGTAGGAAAGTTTGTATTTTAACCTCAGTTTATCTAATTTCATCTCTTTTGAACCGAACAATAGAGAAATGATTTTACTTTCCTTCCCTACCACCCTCAGAAATAGATTTTCAGGTCTTCCGTCGGGGTGCCAATTAACCCCCCCAACGAAATAAAACTCCAAGGCTTGAGTTTCCTCAGAATTTATTTCCTCTAATAAAATCTCATTTTACTAACCACTAACTACCAATCACTAACCCCCTCAGAGAGGGTCCGCAACTTGGGCGTCCTCCTCGATCCACAGCTCACATTAGAGAACCATCTTTCAGCTGTGGCGAGGGGGGCGTTTGCCCAGGTTCGCCTGGTGCACCAGTTGCGGCCCTATTTGGACCGGGAGTCACTGCTCACAGTCACTCATGCCCTCATCACCTCGAGGCTCGACTACTGTAATGCTCTCTACATGGCGCTACCTTTGAAGAGTGTTCGGAAACTTCAGATCGTGCAGAATGCAGCTGCGAGAGCAATTATGGGCTTTCCCAAAAATGCCCATGTTACACCAACACTCCGCAGTCTGCATTGGTTGCCGATCAGTTTCCAGTCACAATTCAAAGTGTTGGTTATGACCTATAAAGCCCTTCATGGCACCGGACCAGAATATCTCCGGGACCGCCTTCTGCCGCACGAATCCCAGCGACCAGTTAGGTCCCACAGAGTTGGCCTTCTCCGGGTCCCGTCAACTAAACAATGTCGTTTGGTGGGACCCAGGGGAAGAGCCTTCTCTGTGGTGGCCCTGACCCTTTGGAACCAACTCCCCCCAGATATCAGAGTTGCCCCCACCCTCCTTGCCTTTCGTAAGCTCCTTAAAACCCACCTCTGTCGTCAGGCATGGGGGAATTGAGACTTTCCCTCCTCCTAGGCTTATAAAATTTATGCATGGTATGTCAGTATGTAAGATTGGTTTCTAAATTGGGGTTTTAAATTAACTTAAATATTAGATTTGTTTACATTGTCATATTATTGCTGTGAGCCGCCCTGAGTCTGTGGAGAGGGGCAGCATACAAATCTGATTAATAAATAAATAAATAAATAAATAAATTTTATTAGATTTTCATATTGGCACATCTGGGGAAACCTGAATCTGAAAGCTTCCGGCTTTCCACAAATGAAAGAAAGTTGTGCTCAGTATCCTGCCTCAGTATCCCCCTGTCCATCACATTGGGGGTGACACTGTCCAACTGGAGATACCCCCCAGTCAGAGGTGGGTTCCCCCCAATTTGGACCAGTTCACCCAAACAGATTGCAACCTGCCGGTCATGTCACGGAATTAGTTTGGCAAATACCTGTTCTGTCGGGCTCTCTGGTAGACTCCTCCCAAAAATTCACAGGTACAAATTTCAGACACACCCACGTTTGAAAATTCAAAACAATGTTCTTTATAATGAAAATTCAGTTAAACCAAGCCCTCTTTTGGTATAGCAAAGAGCACTCGTCTCCAAACAAACTGGTAATTTGTACAAGTCCCTTATCAGTTCTGTGATACTCAGCACCCAAAAGGTCAAAGTCAGTAAAGCAGTCACGAAACACAACAAGCCAAGCTCCTGCCCCAAGGAGGCTCCTCTGACCAAGAAGACATGAGTGACAGGGAGGAGGAGAGTGTGGCAGACAGCTTAGAAGGAGATCAATTATCTAGCTCCTCCTTGGATTCAGAACAAGAATTAATGATACAGCCATGCGTGCGGAGAGCGATGCATAGGCAACAACAACTGAGAGATTATTATAAAAGAAAATGAGGCCACCTGTGGTTCGGTGGGGCTGTGGTCATTAGTGAGGCTGCTATAAATAGCATGCTCTGGGTTTGGCCATTGTGGAGGATTATCTGATCGTTGTGTTTCGTGCCTGCTTTACTGACTTTGACCTGATTTTCCCGGCTTTGAAACTAAACCAGAGCAAAGTGTGTTTCACTTTGTGAAAGAAGAAGGACTGTGAATTGCCTCACAGCTGCAAGCTAAGTATCTCAGAACTGATAAGGGACTTGTACAAATTACCAGTTTGTTTGGAGACCAGTGCTCTTGGGTATACCAAAAGAGGGCTTAGGTTAAGTGAATTTTCATTATAAACAACATTGTTTTGAATTTTCAAACGTGTGTGTGTGTCTGAAATTTGTACCTGTGAATTTTTGGGAGGAGTCTACCAGAGAGCCCGACAGAACAATAATCATCATAATCTAAACATAGACCTAGACATAAATATAAATAAAAGTGTTCTCTCTCTCTCTGTTAGCAAACTGACGATTATTCTAAATCCAAAGCAATCGCAGAACAGATGATCCTAGCTGCCAATGGAGCCTCACTTCATGGTAGGTTCAGACCAATTTTCCTTCCTTTCTTTTCCCAACCTGAGGGAACCTTGAAAATCGTTTAAGGAATAACATTAGTACAAGTGAATTTTCATCAAGTAGGATGCTTGGCTGCATAGCTAGAGGTATAACAAGCAGGAAGAGGGAGATTATGATCCCGCTATATAGAATGCTGGTGAGACCCCATTTGGAATACTGTGTTCAGTTCTGGAGACCTCACCTACAAAAAGATATTGACAAAATTGAACGGGTCCAAAGATGGGCTACAAAAAGGGTGGAAGGTCTTAAGCATAAAACGTATCAGGAAAGACTTCATGAACTCAATCTGTATAGTCTGGAGGACAGAAGGAAAAGGGGGGACATGATCAAAACATTTAAATATATTAAAGGGTTAAATAAGGTCCAGGAGGGAAGTGTTTTTAATAGGAAAGTGAACACAAGAACAAAGGGACACAATCTGAGGTTAGTTGGGGGAAAGATCAAAAGCAACATGAGAAAATATTATTTGACTGAAAGAGTAGTAGATCCTTGGAACAAACTTCCAGCAGACGTGGTAGATAAATCCACAGTAACTGAATTTAAACATGCCTGGGATAAACATATATCCATTGTAAGATAAAATACAGAAAATAGTATAAGGGCAGACTAGATGGACCATGAGGTCTTTTTCTGCCGTCAGACTTCTATGTTTCTATGTTTCTATCACTGGCATAACTAGGAACAGTCGCTAAACGAGGCAGTCGCTAAACAAAGATGATGTGGGTTGAAATTGGATGGGAAAAAATTTCATGAAACCGAAATTGTGTTTTGTACTTCCTCAATGAGCCTTTTTTCCCCTGAGGTTTTATTCCAGCAGAAATTCCATGGAATGATTATGCTTTATTGTGTAGGAGGAGAGACGCTCCAAACGTGTGCCCTTCGCCCGTCTGGAATCTACGGTCCAGGAGACGACAAAAACATTCCCCGCTTCATTGTAAGTGTTGCTTTTCTTTTTTGCACATAATTTCTATTTATTTTTAGATTTAGATTTAGATTTAGATTTATTGGATTTATATGCCGCCCCTCTCCGCAGACTCGGGGCGGCTCACAACAATAGTAAAAAACAGTACATAGTGACAAATCCAATGCCCACCAATCCAATTACAATTTTAAGTTAAGAAATTCATAAAACAATCCCAATATATATAAAAAAACAAGCACACAATCAATCAAACAGCAAAACAACATGGGCAAAGGGGAGATGTTTTAGTTCCCCCATGCCTGACGGCATAGGTGGGTTTTAAGGAGTTTACGAAAGGCAGGGAGGGTGGAGGCAATCCTAATCTCAGGGGGGAGCTGGTTCCAGAGGGTCGGAGCCACCACAGAGAAGGCTCTTCCCCTGGGTCCCGCCAGGCGACATTGTTTAGTCGATGGGACCCAAAGAAGGCCGACTCTGTGGGACCTAACCGGTCGCTGGGATTCGTGCGGCAGAAGGCGGTCCCGGAGGTATTCTGGTCCGGTGCCATGAAGGGCTTTATAGGTCATAAGCAACACTTTGAATTGTGACCGGAAACTGATCGGCAACCAATGCAGACTGCGGAGTGTTGGAGTAATATGGGCATACTTAGAGAAGCCCATGATTGCTCTCGCAGCTGCATTCTGCACGATCTAAAGTTTCCGAACACTTTTCAAGGGTAGCCCCATGTAGAGAGCGTTACAGTAGTCGAGCCTCGAGGTGATGAGGGCATGAGTGACTGTGAGTAATGACTCCCGGTCCAAATAGGGCCGCAACTGGCGTACCAGGCGAACCTGGACAAACGTCCCCCTCGCCACAGCTGAAAGGTGTTTCTCTAATGTGAGCTGTGGATTGAGGAGGACGCCCAAGTTGCGGACCCTCTCTGAGGGGGTCAATAATTCCCCCCCAGGGTAGTGGACGGACAGATAGAATTGTCCTTGGGAGGCAAAACCTACAGCCACTCCGCCTTGTCTCCGTCTTGTTTTATTATTTTTATTTATTTATTTTGTCCAATACACAATACATATTGAAGAGGATAGACGTGAAGTATTATATATAAAGAAAAGATATAAAAGTAGAGGAGAAGATATATGAAAGGGAGAAAAGATATATGATATATGAGATAAGGAGAGACAAATGGACAGGGGACGAAAGGCACACTGGTGCACGTTTTATGCTTAAGACCTTCCACCATTCTTGTAGCCCGTCTTTGGACCCGTTCAATTTTGTCAATATCTTTTTTTAGGTGAGGTCTCTAGAACTGGACACAGGGTTTTTAGTTGTTTTATTAATTGGATTGTTACATGCTGTTTTTATCATTGTTGTTAGCCGCCCCGAGTCTGCGTAGAGGGGCGGCATATACAAATATAAATAATAAATAAAATAAAATAAAAAGTTCTGGTTGCACTTCATCCCGCGCTGAAATATCGGATGACTTTTTTCCCAATGTCTTTTCTGTAGAACATTATTCAGAACTATTTACTGTACTTCACCTTTGATACTACGGGGACATGGATGAATTGGACTCATGTTTCTAATTTAATCGACGCCTACCTCCTTGCCAGAAGAGCTCTAACAGCAGAGAGAAATTTCATTGCTGTGAGTAGTCCATTCCGACCTTTTCTTTGCTTGATTATTTGTTGGTTTGTTGTGTGTTTATTGGACTTATATGCCGCTCTTTTCCGAGGACCCAGTGCAGCTCACAACATATAAAAATACAAAATGCAAACTTATCAACAATAAAATTGTGATGAGATGTCACATAATTTATTTATTTATTTATTTATTGGATGCCGCCCCTCTCCGCAGACTCGGGGCGGCTAACAACAATGATAAAAACAGCATGTAACAATCCAATTAATAAAAGAACTAAAAACCCTTATTATAAAAACCAAACATACACACAAACATACCATGCATATCTTGTAATGGCCTAGGGGAAAGGAATATCTTAACTTCCCCATGCCTGGCGATAAAGGTGGGTTTTGAGTAATTTGCGAAAGACAAGGAGGGTGGGGGCCGTTCTAATCTCTGGGGGGAGTTCATTCCAGAGGGCCGGGGCCGCCACAGAGAAGGCTCTTCCCCTGGGGCCCACCAAATGACATTGTTTGGTCGACGGGACCCGGAGAAGGCCAACTCTGTGGGACCTTATTGGCCACTGGGATTCGTGCGGTAGAAGGCAGTTCCGGATGTATTCTGGCCCAATGCCATGTAGGGCTTTAAAGGTCATGACCAACACATTGAATTGTGACCGGACACCAATAATTGTAATTGTGAATTTATAATTGTGATATTAAGAAAAAATGAAACATATTTATCTACGCATATGTAAACTGTATATTTATATAAACAATTATAAAAATATTACACTGATGTCAAAGAAGTGAATATTAGTGAATTGCAAACAATACTGTCATGTGTTTTGTGAGTGTGTGTTGATTTTACTGTTTTTTGTTCTTATGTTTGTAAAATTTTTGAAAATCCAAATAAAAATATTTATTTAAAGAAATCAATAAAAAACAAGACAGAGATGGAAAAAAATATACAAAAACCAGTTTAGAAGCCCAATATTTAAAACAATCTAAAAAACCCCAAATTTAAAAACATACATCCCTACTGACTCACACCACAGTCATACTAAAGTCCAGGGCTAGATAATAAAGTTCAATGGCCCCAGGCCTGCCAACAGAAGTGAGTTTTTAAAGTCTTCCGGAAGGCCAGGAGAGTGAGGCCAGTACAAATCTCTGGAGCAAGTTGATTCCAAAGGGCTGGAGCCACCACAGAGAAGGCTCTTCCCCTAGGCCCTGCCAGACGATATTACCTGGAGAAGGCTGACCCTGTGGGGCCCGGCCAGTCGCTGGGATACATGAGGCAGATGACGGTCCCGTAGGTAATCAGGTCCTAAGCCATGTATGGATTTATAGGTCATAACCAACACTTTGAATTGTGTCCGGAGACCAGTTGGCAATCAATATGGTGAAATGTGGGCAGATCTTGGAAGACCCACGATAGCTGGCGTGGTTGCATTTTGCACTATTTGCAGTCTCCGAACACTCTTCAAAGGTAAGCCCCAAGTAGGGAGCATTGCAGTAGTCAAACATTGGGTCAATTTTGACCAAAATGACAAGGGCACCTACTCTGAGGGACTTTTTACGTTTTCTTCTTCTCTCATTCCTTCTTTTTCATCTTTCTCCAGAGTGGTCAAGCCTATTTTATACACGATGGAGAAAAGATCAATTTTTTCAAATGGACCTCGGTTCTGGTAAGAACTTTTTCTTGCTTCGGGAAATCTTTTCAGAGCAAGCCAAGTCTTTGGGTTTATTGTATAGCAGGTGTCTCCAACTTGTCAACTTTAAGACTTGTGGACTTCAACTCTCCGATTTCCTCCGCCAACCATGTTCTCCTGCCATTCCACCACTTAACAGATTAACGATGCATTTCTGGTGCCATTAAAGAGGCAGGTGGTTATTGATTCAACCAATTTTCCCGTGGAAGAGAATAACTCTAGCTCAGGTTTGAGCGGTGGTGTCTCTGGTATTCTCTGAGATGGGTTGATTACTTGCAGAGGGTGAAAGTGGAATGAAACTGTGGTTCAGTCTGTCCGTATGTTATAAAATTAAGCAATCCGAGATGTTAGTGAACCTATGGCACGCAAAGATTTCAAGTTTCAAGTTTCAACTTTTATTGGATTTATATGCCGCCCCTCTCCGAAAACCCGGGGCGGCTAACAACAATCATGAACAATATACAATAAAATCCAATACTAAAAGCAAATTAAAACCCCTTAATATATAAAAAACCAAACATACA